>NW_017308569.1:64119-90805 GCF_000935625.1 Nanorana parkeri | reverse complement strand
CCCCCCCCCCCCCCCCGCTGTTGTTCCCTGTTTTAACCTTGTTTATAAGTTGTTGTTGTTGCCACTCTAGTTCTTTAGACACCCTTATGGATGTCACCTCGTACGGAAAGGAAACCCGGCTGGGTCCCTCACCGTCAGACGTTCCCAGATGCCCAGACAGTTGCATCTCAACCTCTCCTGACCCTTACTTACTCAGGATCTTCCCTTTTCTTTGCCCTTACTACCCATAGCCCACCACTGTACCCCACATAGGATTTCGGCTCTACCCTGATCCCCAAGGTCCCTTTACTCTTCCTGGGGGTTGGTGTCCATCCTTCCTTCTCTCCCCATCTCTCATCTCTCTTCTTCTTTCCCCTTCCTTCCTCCCCCTTCTGTCACCTCTGTTCACTGAGGATGTCATGTCTCAGGGTCCTCTCCCTAAACACCAAGGGTCTGAACATCCCGGAAAAGCGCACCATGATCCTCCGAGACCTTCACCGCCAACGAATTGACGTAGCACTACTCCAGGAAACCCACTTTAAAACTGGCCAGATCCCCGTCTAGGAGACAGGCGATACACAACTGTGTATCATAGCACCTCTCCGGATAAACGCTCTAGGGGAGTGAGCATCATCCTCTCCCACTCGCTACCCTGTCTACTGATAGACCAACTTTCTGGAGAAGAGGGACGTATATTGTTTATTAAAGGCACTGTGGGAGCTGAAACCATTACCCTAGCCAATCTCTACCTGCCTAACCACGGCCAGATAACCTTCCTGACTCGCGCCCTGTCCCGCCTGGCTGACTTTAGGGAAGGCCTTCTCATCCTCGGGGGGGACTTTAACTTTGTCCTTGATCCGAGCCTAGACTCCTCTGCCTCCTCCTCCCATCTCTCCTTCAACAAACTGAACCGTATCAAGAAATGCCTGTTTGACCACCAATTAGTGGATGCCCGGCGAATTCAGCACCCCTCCACGCGAGATTACACCTTTTTCTCCCATCTACACCAGCGCTATACCCGTATTGACTTTTTCTTAGTGCACCACAGCCAGCTTCCCAGAGTCCACTCCACTGACATCAGGAACATTACTTTTTCAGACCATGCCCCTGTCCTACTCACATTCTCCCTGGACGGTCCCCCCCCGGGCCCGTGGCAATGGAGACTTAAGTGAGTCCTTATTGCAGGACCCTGGCATATCAGCCTCCATCGAACGCGACCTCCGTTTTTTCTTTGATGAGATTACCACACCTGACATATCCCCCTACGTGATCTGGGAGGTACATAAGGCGACGATCCGGGGCACACTTATTGCCCATGGCGCTCGCCTCAAGAGGCAGCGGCTGGCCTACATCACAGCACTCTTGACTCAGATCCATCATCTAGAATCGCGCCACAAAGCCAAGGTAGACAGAACCTTTTTTTTTTTTTTAATTCCTCTTTATTTAATTTTCTTTTGACAATTAATAATAATAATAATTTACAACCACATAATTAATAGTGTAATTTACAACGACATGATTATACATCCACATACATACAACTCACATTCAAGACACTGCTATCTTCACAACTTAGTCCACACTTTAACATTTACATTTCATGGTCAACCCTGACCAAATCTTCACATTATATTTACCAAATCTTAAATTAGCTTCCCACATAGCCTATCTAACTCCCTTCACCCTCCCCATTTATATTGTGATATTTTCTACCTCCGTATTTAGTGTTTCATATTAATTAATTTTGTATATTATTTAGGTGTTTACTCCCGTATTATGTAAAAACAAAAACAAAAAAAACTCCCTACTACATATTTATAATGTATATTTTATATATATTGCATATTTCTGTTACCTATCCTCCCTTTATTCATTGTATCACACCCCCTCAATTCCACCTCTATATTTAGTGTTTCATATTAATTCATTTTGTATATTATTTTTGGTGTTTACTCCCATATAATGTCAAAACATAAGTAATGTTGGGGGGTTTTACATCAATTTCAGGCCTAAAATGTGGAATATAACATGGGTGCAAAAATTGAAAAAAGGGCCTCAGTCATGAAGGGGTGCATAAGATATCAGGTTTGGTATGATATGAGGTAATACTCAGAAGGCTCCACTAGGTGGCAGAGTACAGGCTCCAACAGGAGTGAACACAGTCCATCAAACAGATACTTGCGGTTTAGGTGCTCTACTCAGCGGCATCTTATCAGGTGAACCCCAGAGAAGGTAGGCTGCTGGGGGAGCTTTGGGGTCCAATTCTGCGTGGTAGCGAGGGTCCTGCAGAGGTTCCGGGGTGAGTTGGGCAATGATCCCAACGATCGAACACCCTACAGCGTTTTAATAGCCCGCGGCCGTGACGTCGTGCGGCCGCGGTGAGCTTCCGCGTTCCAGGGTGGAACGCACAATACTTCCTGACAAGGGGAAGGAGGCCTGCGGCGGACTCCCGGCCGATTTGTTCCAGCGTGGAACGCAGCTGGCGAGTGCCGCGAATCTGCGGAACATCACAATTGCTTATCCTCCCTTTAGTCATTATCTCTCACCTCCTTACCCCCTTCCTCTAATATTTTTAGTGTATTTCATTTGTTTATTTATTTATAATGTGTTTTTTCCCCCCCTTACCATTGGTTATAAATCAAATCTTTATTTAAGTGAGCATTAACTTATACTATAAGTGAATTTAGTGATCTAAGTGGAGCCAAACCAGGCATAGAAAGCCATGGGGACCATATCTTCCAAAATTTCCCCAAACATCCTCTATGTATAAAGATCATTATTTCTTTCAATAATATTTGGTTAACCTGAGTACACCACTCCTCTAATATGGGTGGCCTAGGAGACAACCATCTAAAGGCAATCAATTTCCTTGCTATGCCCAGCAATCTTATTTTAATGTCACCAATCCCCCGACCCTGTCCCTCCCCCTCCTCACAATTAAGTAAACACAGCCTGGGATCCATCTCCAATGAAATATCAAACACTTGGTTAATCAATCTGATAATATCTTCCCAGTACCTAAATAATTTGGGACATCTCCATAGCATATGGATCAGGTTGGCATTAGTACCTTTACATCTAGGGCATTCCCCTGTATCTCGTCTACCTCACCTAAAAAGTTTCTGACGGGTATAGTAAACTCTATGAACTATAAATAACTGAGTAAGGCACTGGGTAGGCGAGAGAGATGATCTAGGGATATTTGCCAATATGGCTGACCATTCTTCATCTGAAAGTGGGCCCAGATCTTCCTCCCATCCTCGCCTACACGACAGCGTCCTATCTTTGGTCCAGGCCCTTATTAAAATATCATATACTCTAGATATAAACCCTTTTTTATAGTTAGATTTTGCAACTATATGTACCAGCGGGGTATTCATAAGGCTCAACGGACATATTCGGGGCTGAGCCTCTAAGGCAGTGGTTCTCAACCTTTCTAGGGCCGGGACCCCTTGGTAACATTTGCCAAGTTGTGGTGACCCCCAACGGTAAAATTTAGGAATGACGCGGCTGCTGCAGCGACATCTGGCGGGAGAACTGACACTGCTGCGCTAGGAGAGGGCTGAGGAGGACTCTCACCTAGCACAGCAGAAATCACACAGCGACCCACAGGTTGAGAACCACTGGTGTACGCCGTCAGAATAAAAAAACAAAAAAAACACCCTAGGAATGCATAGCTAGATTCCTATTGGCTATTTCACTTTGCAATAGCCAATAGCAAACTAGCTATTGCACCCGCACCCTCTGCTGCTGTCAATCAGTAGTGGGGACCTGATTGAGAGAGGGCGGGTGCAATAGCTAGTCTGCTATCTAATAGCAGGAGACTCCCGGGCGACCCCTGGCAAATCGTCATTCGACCCCCGAAGGGGTCCCGACCCACAGGTTGAGAACCACTGCTCTAAGGCATGTCGTAATTGCAAAAAATTTAAAGAAATGAGAATTGGGGATACCAAACTCTTCCCTCAAAGTTCAAAATGTCTTCAGGTCATCACCTTCCATCAATTGTTTAACATATTGTAAACCTTTATCCATCCAGGTATCAAAGTCTGTCAACTTGGCCAACTTTATCAATTCCAGATTGTACCAAATAGGTGTAAGGAAAGTACACCCCTCATATCCCATGACCTCCTTCATAACTTTCCATACCCTGGCCATCAAGGAAAATGTACAATATACTGACCGTGTAGAAATAATACCTGCTTCTAACTGTGATATAATAGTATCTAGAGAATACCGAAAGTATAATTGCCTGGACCAGATTTTCCCATACTTTTTCCCCCCATCCCGCCATTTGTTGTAATTGTGCTGCTAAAAAGTACATTCTTGGGTGGGGAATGGCAATTTCCCCCCTCCATCATTCGGTAACTGCAAAGTTGTTAATGCTATTCGGGAATGTTTTTTTCCCCATATTAAGTTCCTATATATTGTGTCTAGTTTAATAAACCATTGCATTGTTATCCATATAGGGGAATTAAGTAATATATATAATAATTGCGGGGACCATATCATTTTAATTAAATTAGCTCTTCCGATCACCGTGAGTGGAAGCTTATTCCAACTGTTACATTTTTGTTTAAATCTATGCAGTAACGGCTCAAGATTAAGAGTAATATACTCCGTAGCTCGTGCTGATATCACTACCCCCAGATATTTAAATTTGTCTACTACTTGAATTTGGGAGGCATTTACCGGAATTTGATATGTAACAGGGTCTAGGGGTAACATCACCGACTTATCCCAATTGATTTTAATCCCGGAGAATATCCCAAACTGTGTAATTAAGGACATTAATGCCGGAAGGGAATACCCTGCTTCTCCCAGAAATAAAAGTGCGTCATCTGCGTATAGCGCTATCTTATCTTCCCTTTCACCCCTGCAAAACCCTACTATATCTCTAGCCTGTCTTTTTGCTATCGCCAATGGTTCCATTGCTAAGGCAAAGAGCATCGGCGATAGTGGGCACCCCTGTCTCGTCCCTCTGTACAAAGTAAAGGATTTTGAACAGCAATTATTTAGGCGTATGTGTGCCTTAGGTGCATGGTACATTAGCTGAACCCACTTAATGAATGTCTGCCCTATGCCAAACCTCTCCAATACCATCCATAGATATGACCACTCGACTGTATCAAATGCCTTGGCTGCATCCAGTGATAAAAAAATCCTACTACCTGGGTTATCAACTGGGACCTGCATATTAAGAAACAGCCTTCTGATGTTTATCGCCGTCGATCTCGCAGGAATAAATCCAGATTGATCCACGTGTATAATCTTAGCTATAGTCCTCGACAACCTATTGGCCAATACTTTCGCCAAAAGCTTAATATCTGAATTCAGCAAGGAAATAGGTCGATACGATTCCACTTCTAATTCATCCTTACCCGGTTTAGGAATCAATACAATTGTTGCTTCTTCCATAGAGGGAGGCAAATGACCCATCTCCAAAGCTCTATTGAAGACTGTAAGCAGTTCAGGGAGCAGAACCTGTCCGTAGCGCTTGTATATTTCCAGTGGGAGGCCATCGACTCCTGGTGCTTTATTACTAGGTGCCCCTGCAACTGCTATTTGTATCTCTTCTAGGGTTAACGGGGCATTCAAAGCCTCTTGCTCTCCCCCATGAAGACTTGGTATTTCCATAGAATCAAAAAAATCCCTAAGGGATTCAATAGAATATGACACCTGTGTAGCATATAATTTTTTATAGAATACCCTGAAGGTCTCCACTATCTCCAGTGACTCTGTAATCAATCTACCATCACACTGATGAATCTGGGGAACGTTATTACTCTCCCTCTGTGAATTAGCTATTACTGCCAGTAACAGCCCCGCACTCTCTCCCTCCTCAAAAAATCTTTGAGATGAGAGAAATCTTCTCGACTCAGCCTTTGACAGTAGCCCCGATCTATATACAGATTGAGCCTCCCTCCACATTTTAAGACTGGACTCCGTAGGATTTGACACATACGACTATCCTTGTAGTGCCAGTTTTTCCACCCATTCCAAGGATGATCGTTTTAGGGTAGCAATCCCTTTGATAATTATACCCCGAAGAAATGCCTTCATAGCATCCCATACTATTGCACTTGTAGACGTATTCAAATTAATACAGAAAAACTCAGCAATTTTTGATGAAATATTATCCACCTCCGGTAAAAGTTTCAACCAATAGGGGTTTACTTTCCAAGATGGTCTATCTAGCCTAATGTTAATTGAGACTATTAATGGAGAGTGGCCTGATAATCCCCGGGTCCCATATTTGGTATCTACTATATAGTTAAGCCACCTCTCTGAACATAAAGCTAAATCAATGCGATATAGAGACCCGTATGTAGCCAAACTGCATGAATACTGACTACTCGAGGGATGCTGTAACCTCCATGCATCCATCAGTCCCAGCTCCCGCACATATCTGGCAAATTAAGTTTCAACTCCCCCCAATATAGAAGTGTTTATTTGTAAATGATCTTTTGATGAATGCATAATATTGTTATAATCTCCTAAAGTTATATATGGTATCCCTGGATACATTGCCATAAATCGAGAAAAAGAACGTAGCACTTCATGGCTATATGGTGGAGGAACATAGATATTTGCCACAATACATTGAATGCCTTCTATATTGCAAAACAAAAATATATATCTACCCTGAGAGTCTGTCTCAACCTGTCTACAGGAAAAGGAGAGAGTTGAAGAGATCAGTATACTGACCCCCCTTGAATATGAGGAATGCACTGAGTGGTAGACTTTTGAAAAGTTTTATCTCGTTAAATAAGATATTGTTTCCTCTGTAAGATGCGTTTCCTGCAAACAGACCACCGAGGAACCATATTGTTTTTTGTAGAAAACACAGCTTGTCTTTTAACGGGAACCCCAAGCCCTCTCACATTCCATGAAATAAAGTAAAATGTTACCATGTCAAAGCTCTAATCTATAATAGCAATATATTAATCTATACCTCCCATATACCTGAAGATCCCAAATTCTCCAATCTATCTTTACAGATCCTAGGCTATGTTCCATATACAATTTAACCCCCCACTTTGTACCATTATTCACTAATTCCAAAAGGGGATTCCTTCTTTGGGCTTCATTATCCAGCAGTATCCATCCACATCTTTTACTCCACAACCTACCAAACTAGGGCAGGACCAAAAACAGAACAAAAAAAACGAAACAACTAAACAACAAAAAAAAGAAAAACACATACAATACCCATTATAATTAATATCCCCTTTTATTCGTGCTTTAAGGAGAAAATATTGTCCCGGTCTTTATAATGCAGCAGCCTCATGATGATGGATCTAGGAGGGCTTCCAGGTGCTAATGGTCTCGTTGGAACCCGATGTGCTCTATCTATTGCAAAGAATTTAGAAAAAGTATCCTGCCGTATTATATTTAGCTCCCCATGTATACACTGCACTTGTCCTGTGAGAGTATCCAGTGATGCACTACAGCCCTGTACCGCTTTAAGCGCTGCACTCAGGGTTGGCTCAGGTTCTCCCCCTGGAACCAGCTGCTGGGAGGGGGTTGGAAACATACCATTCAGTGCCTCTACCACAATGGAGGGACCCTCTATCTCCTGGGTACACTCTCCTGTAGTCTTGGAGCTCAAAAGTATCGGTACATGTACTCGTACTTGTACCGAGTACTGTACTTGGTATCTGTGCAACCCTACTCTCCATTAGACTGGATTCCTTTCACAGCCCCCCCTCCCCCTCTCCGGGTCCTTCTCCACTCTTTCTGGTATAGGAACAGGTCTCCTTACCCGGAGTTCGGGCGAATCTTTCCAGCCTGCTGACTGTCTCTTTCTGTCGATCCTGTGCTGTACGCTGTGAAGGTGAGGCAGTGCCATCCTGCATACCCCGAGCCGGAGCACCTGCACCTGCTGATCCGTCCTTCTTTGTCCTCGTCATGATCCCGCACTCTCACAAACTTTCTGTGATGCTGGCAGGTTAATTGATAAATTCAAATTAGGAGCACACGGGTTGTAAATGAATAACGATTATGGACAGGAGGGGAACAGTACAGTTATCTTAAGAATTAATTCAAGCCAATTATAACTGAAAAGTCTATGAACCTGTATTCCATCATATAAACATGACTAGAATATGTTTAAGATAACAAGTTGGATAAGCAAGTGTCAAGGGAACTCCAGTGTTAATTGATTAAAATTATACTAAAAGTCAATGCAGGTGCGTCTCATCATGCAGACATCAAGCAATGCATATCCAAATATAACAGAAAACAAGAGATGGTACTTGCTATTGATTGTGCATTCGGTTCCACGTACTCTTCCTGGTCACAGATGCTAGTTGTAGGAAATGTTTGGTCTGATGGTTTACTGATGGTTTACTGATGGTTTACTGTGCCTTTAAGAAAATAATCCAGCCAGCAGTGTAACTTTTGTAATCCGAGACAGCATGGTAAAACTTTCTTATCAGCCAAGAGAGACGCTGACAGGCTCCAGTGTTCACAGGCAGAGCTGGGATCCCCCATCAGCGTGAAGGAGCCGACAGACTATGGTACTCGCAGACAGGCTGATTCATTAAAGCAGGTGAGAGCCAGGGAACGGAGCCGAACAGCCGTGACAGGGGCTGTAAATCAGCCTTCAGTAAAACATATGGTCGGAGGTTCAGCGAGAGAGCGACATGCTTGCTCCTGTTACATCCGCCGTCAAACCACGCCCCCAGACAGAACCTTAGAGGCACAACTGTGCTCACTGCGAGAGCAACTCCGTGCCCACTGCCTTACAAAAGTTAAAGCCTCCCTCACTAAATATAGAGCGTTTTATGAATATGGCAATCATTGTGGCAAATACTTAGCTAGGGCACTCCACAAACGCCATGCCCGGACCTTCATTCCTTTCATCTCCCGACCAACGGGCCACAAATCCAGTTCACCTGCGGACATAGCCACAGTCTTCAGCGACTACTACTCATCCTTATACAATCTCTCGCCCAACACCTCCCCCGAACTCGCCCGTAGCCGATCCTCCCGCATAGCCGCATACATACCTGACTCTGGCATGCCCTCCCTTGACCCATCCGTTCTCTCCCTCCTGGAATCCCCGATTACCCCCACCGAACTTGCATCTGCCATCAAATTCACCCAATCCGGTAAAGCTCCTGGCCCTGACGGATTCACCCTCACCTACTACAAGCAATTCCTCCCCCTCCTATCTTCTCCGTTCCTATCAGCCCTCAACTCCCTCCTAGCTGGAACCCCTATCCCACCGGAATCGCTTCACGCCCACATAACGGTCATTCCCAAGGAGGGCAAAGACCCTTCCCTCTGCCCTAGCTACAGACCCATCTCACTATTGAATGCGGACACGAAGCTCTTCGCCAAAATTTTGTACCAAAGCCTCTCCCCGTATCTGGCCGACCTGATCCACCTTGACCAGGTGGGCTTTGTCCCTGCCAGGGAGGCCAGAGACAACACTACGCGAGCCCTGGGAGTCATCCACTGCACCCTGTCGTCCACCTCCCCTTGCGTCCTACTGTCCACGGCCGCGGAGAAGGGGTTCCAAAGGGTGGACTAGGACTTCCTCTCCTTGACTTTGCGAGCGATCGGTCTTGGCCCCCATATGCAAACCTGGATTAGCTCACTTTACTCATGCCCCTCCGCGAGCGTACGGGTGAATGGTGTCATCTCCCCCACTTTTTCTATATCCAATGGCACCCGTCAGGGCTGCCCCCTCTCGCCTCTCCTCTTCATCCTCACCCTGGAACCCTTCCTCCGGACTGTTCGTTCGAATCCCGACATAAAAGGAGTCCAGAGGGGTCCCACTCACCACAAGATCGCAGCTTTCGCGGATGACCTTCTATTCTTCCTAACCTCCCCTGATATTTCCCTCCCAGTACTCTTATGAGAGATCAGTCACTACGGTAAACTCTCCAATTTCCTGGTCAATTCCCATAAATCAATGGCCATGCATATCTCCCTCACGGGACCCCGCCTGCGGAGAGTCCTGGACAATTTTCCATTCAAATGGTCTCCCACCTCGATAAAATATTTGGGCATACAACTTCCACGAAACCTCTCCCAAACTTTTTCCTTGAATTTTCCTCCGTTATTAGCCACTGTCACCTCTGAACTCAAAGCCTGGTCTGCAGGTGCCTTCTCTAGGATGGGCCGGTGTAATATACTAAAACAATCCATCCTCCCCCGCCTCCTTTACCCACTTCAAGCCCTCCCGGTAGCGATTCCCCCGTCCTTCTTCCGTAAACTGAGAACACTTTTCACCTCTTTCGTATGGGCGAAAAATTCCCCCAGACTTCAATATGACATATTGCGCAGACCCAAACAATCTGGTGGGATGGGCCTGCCTGATATCCGCCTATATTACGCCTCGGTCCACCTAGCCCGTGTTATAGACTGGTGCCGAGACCAAACCTTGAAACTGTGGGCTGGCCTGGAACAAACCTTCTCTGAGGTACCGCTCCCGGGACTTCCCTGGTGCACTTCCCCCTTGCCCCCAGCCGTCCGCTCCCATGCCACCATCATGCCTACTCTCATGGTGGCTAGAGCCGCCTTCACTGCTCACTCCCTCTCCCCCTCACCTATGACCCCGATCTTGGGTAACCCGGCTTTTCCACCTGGACTGGGGGACGCACGTTTCCAAGCACTTGGCACCTCAGGTAGATTCAGGGCGCTCCACTTCTTGACCGGCACCTCCTGGCCCTCTGTATTCACCGTGACCTCCCGGCAGGGCCCTTTGCCCCTGGACCCGTGGAGGACCATGCAACTCACCCACTTCCTGCGATCTCTTCCGCCTCCCTCACGATTCTCTCAAGCTCTGACCCCATTCGAACACGAATGCAACCAAGAAGGCCAGGCCCGTCACGTTCTCTCATTTTGCTACAAGCTTCTCTTATCTAGCTCCTCTACCGACACACCATGGTTCCTACAGAGATGGGAGGAGGATCTCGGGATCCACCTGGGCCCGGAAGACGGTAGGAAACTGCTCTCACTCTCCTATCAATCATCCATTAGCAACAAATACCAGGAGGCAAGGTACAAACTAGTCACCAGGTGGTACAGGACACCCAAGGCTCTCCACTCCATGTTCTCACAAACACCAGCCACTTGTTGGCAGTCTAACGCCGCGTCGGCAGATATATTGCACATATTCTGGTCATGCCCAAACCTACAAGCTTTCTGGGACCAAGTCCATGCCACTACCCAACAATTCACGGACACTACGTTACCACGTGATCCAGCCCTCTACCCTTTACACCACACTGCCA
This sequence comes from Nanorana parkeri, assembly GCF_000935625.1. Classification (NCBI taxonomy): domain Eukaryota; kingdom Metazoa; phylum Chordata; class Amphibia; order Anura; family Dicroglossidae; genus Nanorana; species Nanorana parkeri. The sequence continues at coordinate 79,580 of NW_017308569.1, read as the reverse complement.
TCTCCCTAAAAGCCTACAAACGCTCCCTGATACGCCATCTCATCAACGCCGCCCGGGCCTGTATCCCAGCCCTAAGGCGGAAGCCTGAGCCCCCTACGGTTCATCAATGGCTGGACAGGATACATGATATCTATCTCATGGAGGATCTCACAAATTCCCTTAACAACACCCCTGCTAAATTTAGAGTTTTACTTGGTTTTTTACTTGGTTTTATTGCATTGACTTTCTCTCTTCCCTTGCCTACACGAAACTGCGTCAGGGCTATGATGTGTGACACTCCTCACCAACCTGACCAATCTATCTCAGCCCCTGAATGGCCTTCGTTGTAACTTGTAACACTGTATATTGGTCATGTACGAACATCTTTACCGGCCCGTGAGGGCCAATATTGTGCCTTACCGCTATCTACTTGTTATATATGTAAAAAACTTTGAAATAAAGAATTTATTTTAAAAAATTTAACTTGTGATAAACAAGAAAATATGGATCGAAATTTCAATAATATTGATCAACACAGATAATGAGAAAAATAGAACCACATGATATTATTTCAAATATTTATGAAACAAAACTTAGTAACTCCTGAAATGCAATTAGTAGCTTATCATTAGTTCAGCAGAATGTAATAACATAATATGCAGATTTGACACGTGACCTCTCCCAGCCAACAGATATTCATCAGCTCAAATTTATACTGTGCATGAACTAACTTGTTATACCATGCACAGAACTGGCTATTAGCCAAGAACCTATTTAAAGGCAAAGACAAACTTCCACTAAGGTATTTTATTTTTTAAGTATACATCACAACCAAACCATTAACTAGAAACTGAAATCAGCTTCAAGGAGATTATACATATATGTATATTTCTCACAAGATTGGAAAAGAGACGATTCTTACTGCAGCTACAATTATCTCAATTCAATCTCGATGCTAACAATGGCCATATATATCTGACTAGACCATTTGGTCCAAATGGTCTAGTCAGATATATATGGCTAGTCAATTGCCTACAGATAAATATAAATTTATACTTTACCAAAAATTGCAAAATCTTTTGTCTGAGAGATGTCAGCTTTCTGTCAATTCCCCTGGTCAGCCTGTCAATCAGCTTCAGATCTTTCCCTCATCGTGTGTACGTGTCTTCAATATTCTCTTCTCCTAACTTTTTATCACCCAAGAATGTGGGTGTGATTTGCTTATCTTATCTTTAATTATGATGTCAGAGGGGCGTTACTTTTCTAAAAACGATCCCTGTAAGTACCGGAAGAGGGCATTATAAGATTAGAAATAATTTTGGACTTTTCTTAAAAATTCCAACATTATTCCTTAAGATTGAAGTAATTTGCTGACACAGTGGTTAACTTAAAGTCCTTCACTGATAACAACATTATACCCAACCTAATTATTTGTACTTAAAACATAAACACACCAAACTGATAATATATATGTCATTGTACTGTGCACGGGTGTCCTCACACCGCATACAGGTACCCACACTGGAAGACCAAACACTTATGACCACACTAGACAAAGTCGATGAGTTGTATACACTTTATTGTAAACAGCAAAATCAAACACAACAACCCCACAACCACCTACAAACAAGCATGAATAAGTAAAGTGACACCAACTACATATAATCGCAAACACATACAAAGGATAACTGGTAGCAGGTAACAGGACTCAGGATTACAAGCAGGTAACAGGATTTAGGACTGGAAGCAGGTAATGGCAACAGGACTCAGGATTACAGGCAGGTAACAGGACTCAGGATTACAAGCAGGTAACAGGACTCAGGATTACAAGCAGGTAACAGGACTCAGGATTACAAGCAGGCAGGGGCTGACTGGCAACTTTTAGCCCGGGGGGCAAGTACAACCCAGAGGCCCATGGTGCAGCGACTTGGCCCCCCTCCCGCTCTGCCTCTCCCTCTGCCCCTACCTGACACTTTTACCATCCATGTAACAGTAGTGTGAATGGTCGGGTGATGTGAGGACTCACTAGGAAGTCCATGAAAGGGGTGACTGGCTTGGGAATGACACTCTCCTCCTGCTAGGCTCCCTACATGGTTCTGGTCTAAATCCACTGCATGTCCGGTACTTAGGCACTCTTACCCACTGTAGGCTACTTCTGGGCTATGAGCTGTCGGGAGGATAGTGGGAGGAGCCAGACAGTGTCAGTGGTGTAATGTAGGAGGTCAGAGGTCAGCATGTCATACAGAAAGAAAAGGGACTTACAGTTGATCTGATTTCCTGATTCAGGTGCTCTGAGTCTGACCTCTTCTTCTGCTGGTGATGGTGCGGGACCTCCCTTTAGGTCCCCCATAGCTGGTCAATTGCAGTTCTGCAGTCTCCCTCTCCCGCTAGTGGCAGCTGAGATGGGCGGAGGCAGCGGCGGACTGACAAAACATGGGGGCCCGGGCAATACAAGCCCCACCCACATATACTTTCCTGCACCCCCTGCATCCCTATTCCCACACTGTTCAGCTCTGCACCCCCTGCATCCCTCTTCCTAAACTGCTCATCTCTATACCCCCTGATTCCCTCTTCCTACACTGCCCACCTATGCATCCCTCTTCCTACCCTGCCCACCTGTGCATCCCTCTTCCTACCCTGCCCACCTCTGCATCCCTCTTCCCACACTGTTCACATCTGCACCCCCTGCATCCCTTCTACACTGCTCAGCTCTGCACCTCCTGCATCCTTTTTCCTACACTGTACATCTCTGCACCCCCCGCATCCATTTTCCTACACTGCTTGCCTCTGCACCCCCTGCATCCCTCTTCCTACACTAGTTCATCTTACTTTGCTATCCCCCCTCCCCCTACTCTCTGCTAAGCTCTTACCCCTTGCTGCTTACGTCTAGGTAGGACTCCTGCTCCTGATACCATGGGCTGTTGGCGCTGCAGGGGGTGGAGCCAAATGTGCTGGAAGTCTCCGGTCCTTCCTGCGGCTGAAGGCATTCTGATGGTATGCCCAGTGGATGGCCCTGCCCCACTAGTCATAGTGACGAGCTGATTGACAGGCGCCTGTCCTCCTTCAATGCATAGGAGCCTGGATCCCTGAAGGAGGGGAAGAGCCTGCCAATCAACTGGTTACCATGGCAAGTGGGCGGGACCATGAATACAGCCATAATGTGCTGAGCTACAAAGTCATGCGTTTACTTAAACTCCCTAAATAAATCTAATACCCGCTTAGGTATAATATAACAAAAACACGTGTGAAATCAAAAGTAATTAGAAAAACGTATCACATATAAAGCATCAAGTGTGAAATCAATCCAAAATAATGTGCATATATAGCAACACACTGCGGCTTCGTTCACACCTTCAGCAGTGCGTTCCGGTCCGTTTCCAGACCAGAATGCACTGCCTGCATTGCCGGCTGGCTCCCTTTTTTGCTCCGGCAACTGCAAGGCACATTGTCCCTGCAGTGCGTTCCGTGCGGTGCGATCAAAATTCTGCAAGCACTATTTCGATCGCACAGCACGGAACGCACTGCAGGCACAATGTGCCTTGCGGTTGATCGCATTGCGGCCACAGGGCGTGGCTAGGGTTCCATTCACTTCAATGGCCCGCCACGCCCCCTCCTGCCCAGCAATGGGGGCAGTGCGTTCCGGTCTGGAACCGGACCGGAACGCACTGCTGATGATGTGAACGAAGCCTAAAGGGGCTAATATCACTCCCTCTGTGTCAGTAACATGCTGTAATTCAATATCCACTATCCAAATTGTATCAGAAAACAGGACAAACAATTACTTAAACATGCTCCAGTAACAAGTGAGAAATGGTCCAGTGTCCAAAACAAGAGCAAGTGCTTAAACAGTTAAACCAGTGCGGTATTTATGAAGTCCTCCTCCACCTTCGTGCAGACACACACCCGACTGTGGGGGGAGGCTAACCTCAATTTATGACCCAAATGACAGGTCTTACAGCACTGATAACTTTATATATGTGAGGGATGCCCCAAGCCCAGATGTTTCAGCCAGAGCCGACTCCTCTAAATCAAGTGATAATGTGTCCTCTCATTCAGGTAGCATGACATACCATGTGTGTATATAGACATAACAAAGTGTAGAGCATTTAAAACCGGAGACTTTATTAAAATTTTACTCACAAGTGAAGTTCATCCAGCAGCAATGCAGCATTAAAACGTGGGTGGGACCATCCCCCTTGACTACAGGCAGCTCGTGCTGCTGTCAGGCCCCCCCCTTCTGCTGATTTGATGGGGCCCGTCAGGTGCAAGAGCAGAGCACTGCCTGTAACGTCCTGTCGGCACTCAGCAGCCCTGGCCACTGGACGGAGAAAGCTGCTGTGGCTGCCGAGTGCCGAGGAGCACGATTACTGACAAGGGCACTGTCAAAGCCAACCAAGGAGCTCCTCCTCGGCCGATACAGCAGCACAGCAGCCAAGAGGGGAGAAATTAAACAAGTGATTAAGGCGGCAGCCGTTTTTAAAGGCATCAGAGAGGCCCAGGGGGCAATTGCCACCCTGACCCCCGGCCCAGTCCGCCCCTGCAAGCAGGAAACAGGACTCAGAATTAAAAAGAAGGTAATAGGACTCAGAACTGGAAGCAGGTAATGGCAACAGGACTCAGGATTACAAGCAGGTAACAAGGCTCAGGATTACAGGCAGGTAACAGGACTCAGGACTGGAAGCAGGTAATGGCAACAGGACTCAGGATTTAATGCAGGTAACAGTCCATCCACATCACAGAGGTCCAAGGGCACAGAAGGCCCGCGTGGCTGCCAAGTCCACCATACGCCAAGGATTCAGGGTCCGGTCGAGCACCCCCCCACCAGGGTCGGGCAACAGGCCGAACAGTCCATCAACCCGGATCTGGCAGGAATCTCCGTAGGCCAGCAGAAGTCCCAACAGGAAGGCCATGGGCAGCAGGGTTCCGAGGAGTACACCCCCAGCACAGAGGAGCCCGGGTTTCAGCAGGCACCCCACCTCTACGTAGCATGGGGGGTCACTAGGACCAATAGCGCATACAGCCAGCCACCCGGTTACCCCCAAAGCAGTAGTCACCCGACTCAGGGAATGCAGCGAGACCATTCGGAGACCAGGGGTGCTCAAATGGAACTCCCCTGTTCCCCAGGACATCACCACTACCAGGCCCCGGCTTGCGCACATGACCACCCCAGCTAAGGCAGATGTCCAAACTCCCAGGCCCCTTGGCTGCAAGGGGCATAGTCTCGGCACAAGGAACCCGAGCAGGCAGTGGGTGACAATCCTACAAAGTTCGGTTGGACACGCCGCCAAGGCACTTGATCAGCAGAGGCAAGGAGCCGGAAAACAGGCACAGGATCAGAAACAATGAGCTGGGCAGCAGGCACCGGATTGGCAGAGGCGATGAGCTGGGTAGCAGGCACCGGATCGGCAGAGGCACCGGGTCAGAACCGAGAGATTGGGTAGCAGGCACCGGGTAAGCAGAGACCAGGAGCCAGGTAGTAGCCACAGGATCAGCAGAAACCAGGAGCTGGGCATCATGCACACGATCATCAGAGACCAGGAGCTGGGCAGCAGACACCAGATCAGCAGAGAACAGAAGCCGGGCAGCAGGCACAGGATCATCAGAGACCAGGAGCTGGGCAGCAGGCACAGAATCATCAGAGTCCAGGAGCTGGGCAGCAGGCACAGGATCATCAGAGACCAGGAGCTGGGCCGCAGGCACAGGATCATCAGAGACCAGGAGCTGGCAGCAGGCACAGGATCATCAGAGACCAGGAGCTGGGCAGCAGACACCAGAGCAGCGGAGACCAGAAGCTGGGTAGCAGGCACACACTGCTGTGGTTGACACTGGGTTTCAGGACATGCAGTATCCTGTCTCAGACTCAGCGGCTGTCTCAGACTGAGACGCGGGGTGGAGGATTCGGTCCGGGATCATACTACTGCTATACAGGACCTGCAACGTATAGTTAAGACGCTGGCGGCAAAGGTGGATGACTCCGAAAATAGAATGCGGCGCAACAATGTGCGCATAGTGGGCCTACCTGAAGGAGCAGAGGGCCAGCAGCCCGCTCCCTTCGCTGAGACATTCTTTAAATCCGTGCTTGCCTTGGAAGAGCTGCCCCCCACCTTTGTGGTTGAGAGGGCACATAGGGTGCCCACTGGGAAACCTATACCTGGGGCCCCAAGACCATTTGTGGCACGCCTTCTCAATTACCGGGACCGGGACAGAATATTGGCGGCCGCCAGAACATATCCAGGCCTTCGCTATGAGAATGCTTCAGTCCACCTCTTTCCTGACTTCTCGGCTGAGATTCAGAAGCGGAGGAAAACCTTTGTGGAGGTGAGACGCCGTCTCAGAGAAAAAGGCATCCAGGATACGATGGTGGTACGTGGCGTGCTGATGACGTAGGACGGCGAGGTCCTGAGCGTCGCCCGTCCAGGAACCCGGCCTCGCTAAGGAATAGCAAAGACCTAACCTGCTCTCCCTGACTCTCCCCCGCCTCTCCATCTGCTCTCCCTCGCCTCATGCCTTCTATTCACCGGCAATAGCACTCAGCAATCGGGTAGCTACCCGACATCAGATAGCAGGACAGCAGGATATCTGGCACCAGGCCGGGACGGGCTTGCATAGCCACCGCCTCCTACCAGGCTTAGATCCCACTGGATTCATCAAACTCTACAGGCTCCCAGCAGGTTCTCAGCGGGTCCCAGTAGCCTTATTCCAGCGGATGGGGAGCAAGAAAAAAACACAGCAGCCGCAGCCGCCGCCGCTACTGTCAGCAACCTCAATGAGAAGGAGCTCCTCAACAAAAATCGGAACGTATTTTGCAGGCACCCAGTCGAGACTGTCAGCAGAAGGAGGAGGTAAGTTGGAACTGGCTTCTCATACCCCTAAGGGGAGCCGGGAATGGGGTATTGCACAGGACAATATGATGCAAGAATATGCCACATATGCACATCCCCAAGCCCAGGCTTATACTCATACGAAAACACCTCCTAACGAATTTACTAAGGTGTCCCCTAAGGGGAGGAGAATGGAGGCACGGAGGGGTTTGAGACAAAGCATGGATAATCCTAAAACAGTTTGTTTGTTGGAGCAAGAGGGGACATGTCTGCGATCTCTACCAAATAAGGAGGATATGGAGGGCTACATTGCCAGATTAGAAGCAACATACAAAGAGGAATTGAAAGAACTAAAAACTGACATATCTAATATAGGAGACAGAGTAAAGGGTTTGAAGGAAAATCTGGATATATGTACTTCCAGGTTGGATTTACAACAACAAACGATAAATAATCAATCAAAGAGGATGCAGGACATGATGTATAAAATAGATGATATTGAAAACAGGAGCAAACGTAATAATATAAGGTTACGAGGTATACCTGAGACAGTCGAGACGCATGCTCTTTCTCAAACAACAAAGGTTATATTGAATGATATAATGCATAAAAGTCCAGAATCTGAATTAATTATCGATGGAGTGTACAGAGTACCTGGATTTCTTAGAGGAGACTACACAAGAGCTAGAGATATTATATGCCGACTACACTATTATACCGAGAAAGAAGCTATTTTAGTGGCAGCTAGACCCAAGAAATCAATAACCTATGACGGGTACACAGTAACTATTTTTCCTGATCTCTCAAGACAAACACTGATGCTTAGAAGAGCTCTGAAGCCCCTATTAGAGATCTTACAGGAAAAAGAGATAAAGTACAGATGGGGGTTCCCATTCCAGTTGGAATGTAGGAAAATGTCCTACATACAAGAGGATAAAAAATGTATATAAGTAGTGAGAATAAATGGATTGATGGGTGATGGAAGGGGAAAGGAAGATAAGAATGTGTTGTTGGAATTTATATGGGGTGGTGGGAATGCTCTGAACAGGTCATGCATAAAATGCACTATGAAATATGAAAGCGCTACAATCAATGAAGAATTGGCTACTTTTAATGTAAGGGGATTTAATGCACCAGGTAAACGTTCACAGATATTGTATCATTTTCACCAAAAAAGGATGGATATTCTATGCTTACAGGGAACACATTTTAAGAAGGGGGATTAACCTGACATCAGAGATAAAAACTACACGAAATGGTATCACAGCACAAATCCAGATAAAAAAGCAAGGGGGGTTTCGATAGCAATCCATAAAAATGCACATATTGAAGTTATAGACACAGTTATAGATGAAAAAGAGATATACGTGTTTATGACATTTTTTTTATTTAATCAAATGTATTCACTGGCGAATATGTATGCACCAAATAAGAGACAACACAGTTATTGTATTCGGGTACTTAATAGATTTGAGCAATATGCGATAGGTACAAATATGGTGATGGGAGATATGAATTTCATTTTTTATAAAAAATCTTGATACTACAGGCAAATCACCCCTTCCGGGAGAGGCGGTAAAGAGACTTAAAGCTAAAATGAATAAAATGAGACTAGTCGATGGTTGGAGTATATTAAATCCTACAAAAAGATATTACTCTATTACTCTATGGTACATAAATCATATAGTCGGATTGATCATATCTGGATACATCAGCGACTATTGGAATATGAACCAGAGATGGAAATAGGCTCGATATTATGGTCAAATCACGCACCAGTGTCCCTAATAATAAAAATAGAGAATAGAAATAGAGGTATGAGAACATGGAGAGTTAATGATAATCTATTAAAAAAATATAGAATGCCAGGAAGAAGTAAATCTTATTATAAATAATTTTATAAAAGACCATGAAAATTATACTACAACATATCCTATTCAATGGGAAGCTCTAAAATGTGTAGTAAGAGGTATTTTAGTTAAAAATGGCTCTAGATTAAAGAAAGAGAGAGCAAGTAAATTGAAGGGATTATTTCAGACACTGGAGGAACTGGAGGCAATGAATAAGACGAATGTAACAACAAATCACTTTACTCAATTAAACGAATTGAGAAGGGACATTCGTAATATTCTAGACCAACAAACGTTAATGCTAGAGACAAAAATAAAAAACATCACTATGAGGAAGGTAATAAGTGCGGAAAGCTGTTAGCAAGAAAAATTCACCCGAGGGCCCCTAATACTAATATAATACGAATTAAGGATGGAAACGGGAACAAGCAATATACTCTGTCTACGATAACAGAAATATTTTTCGAAAATATTATGCATCTCTGTACTCAATAAGAGGTAAATATGCAGATATGCTATCAGATAAATATATAGGTAAAATAAGCAAATATATAAGAGGGGAAAGTTTGCCTGTAATTGGTATAGAGGACGGAGAAAATATGAATTTAATATTTTCAGAAAAAGAAATAAAAGAAGCAATATTCACATTACAGGTTAATTAAGCCCCTGGACCAGATGGGTTTACAGCCCGATTTTATAAACAGTTTGAGGAACAATTAAGACCTTTTTTTTTACAAAAGTCTGTAATAGGGATGTCACGATACCCCTTTTTTAAGACCAAGTACAAGTACAAGTACTTCCCCTCATGTACTTGCCGATACCAATTACCGATACTTTTTAAAAGGGACAGGTGAATTTTTTTTAAAAACAATAGACTTATGAAGAACTTTAATTTAAGACTGTTTTAGAACAATAAAACATCTAACCTATTCATTTTTTCAACTGCGATCGTGTGGGACCGCCCAAGCAGTATTGCGGCAGGAAACCATGCAATCTGCCTGGCACGTCCTGCTCTCGCTTGCCCGGCGCCTGGAACTATATGACCCGGGCGTCGGGCAATACGAAATCAACACCGATGTGTAAGCATCGGCGTTATGTACCGGGGGATTTTCACAAGAACTTGTGAAAATGCCCTGTATCGGGCCCGATACCGAAGCTAGCATCGGTATCGGGACATCCCTAGACTGTAATATAGTCACAGAGAGCTGCCCTTTTCCTACACAGACAACGGAGGCACATATATCTGTACTCCCAAAACCAGGGAAAGATTTATCAGAATGTGGACATTTTCGCCCAATTTCTCTTATAAATATTGATCTGAAAATATATGCAAAAGTACTGGCTGCTAGGCTAAAAAAGGTCCTACTTAAAATTATACATCTGGATCAAACCGGATTTGTTCAGGGGAGAGAGGCTAGAGATAGCACTACTAGGGTTATCAATTTAATGGGACTCGCACAGAAAGAAAATATTCCACTTTGCCTTCTGTCAATTGATGCTGAAAAAGCATTTGACAGAGTAAACTGGACCTTCCTCAAAGAGTCCCTCCTGCATGTGGGTATGGGAGAATTATTTGTGTCTAAGGTGATGGCATTATATACACAACCAACTGCAAGGGTAAGGGTGAATGGGGAATTGTCCACCCCCTTCCTGATTTATATTGGAACCCGTCAGGGATGTCCCTTATCTCCTTTATTATATGTTATAGTGATGGAACAATTAGCAGCTACTATTAGACAAAAGACCTCGATTAAGGGCATACCGTCCCCAACACAACATCATAAAATGGCACTATATGCAGATGGTTTACTTTTTTATAGCTTCTCCATTAATATCAATCCCTAATATTCTTAAAGGAATCTGAAGGACTTAAGTAATTTTCATTAAAAAATATCAAAATCGGAATTTTTAAATATATCTTTAACTGATAAAGTAAAATCTAGTATAAAGAAAAGCTATTCATTTAGATGGCAGCCTAATTTTATAGTATACTTGGGCATTAATATCCCTAAAGATCTTAATACACTTTATGTCATTAATTTTAGAGACTGGATAGATAAGATTTTCACACAATTTAGTTCATGGAGTAATACATGACTGTCATGGATGGGCAGAGCAAATGTCCTAAAAATGGACATTCTGCTAAAAATATTATATAGATTCCAGACAATTCCCATTTTAATGCCAGATTCCTTCTTCCAAAAACTTAAGTGAATAGCAATGAAATTAGTGTCGGCCAATAAAACCTATCGAATCAGTGCAAAAGTACTTATGAGATCAAAACAAAGAGGAGGACTGTGAATCCCGGATTTTGTACTCTTATCACAAAGCGGCTTTAATATCAAGAGTATTAGATTGGATACACAGTAGTCAGAACAAGGGTGTAGTAAAATTAGAGGCGGATATCTCCCCTATACTCTTGAGGAATATCCCTTGGCTGTCAATAGAAGATAGACCACATATGTCAACTTTGCCATTTCTGGTAAAATCGGTATTACAAATTTTGGATAGGTCTGTAACTAAATATAATTTATCATCCAGACCTGGGCCTCTGGCTGCCATTGCGGGAAATCCACAATTTCCCCCGGGTATGCAAGCGGTCTCCCTATCGAATAATGAGAGTACCTCCCACATACAGGTGTGGCAGGTTTTAGAGCCAGGGAAAGATGAGATAAAAATAGAGCTAAGACCAGAGAGACAAACTAATGGCAAATTATGGTTGAAGGCAGTGCAACTACTAGATTATATAAGATATCTTAGGACACTTATTTGTACTATGGATCATTTAAAGTCACCTGTCCCTTTAAGAAAAAGTATCGGTAATTGGTATGGGCAAGTACATGAGGGGATGTACTTGTACTTGTACTTGGGCCTGAAAAAGTGGCATCGGGACATCCCTACTTAAAACCCTTAATAGGCCATTTACGTAATTCGAGAAACTTTGCACATCAGCAACACCTATTACACATACATTATTTAATATGGTGGATAAGTTGCGCTTGATCTAAGTGAATGTGGATACCAAAGTAAAGAATAAATCATAAACAACACATGAACATCTATATAAATACTGTAATCTTCTAACTCATTATGTGATCAATACGTGTATAATCAACCTTCAACATGGACCAATCTCCTAGTTCTAAGAGAGAGCTATACTCAGTGTGCAAATGTCCGAAACTATTATTGAGGCATGTGATGCGTGGAACATGTATTCATCCACCCCACAGTGTATCAATCAATATATGTGTGATAGACGCGCCGGGATCACTTAGTGTAGCTCAGAGTAATCTGTGACAAACAAACTAAACAAAAACAAAGTAAAGCAACCTAGTTGCAGTCCTTATAAAATAACCCGTGGGCCTAACAATCTTACATGTGTGAACTTAATCTGGTGAACAATGGTAGTGGTTTCAATACCTAATTGTGAAACTATAATAATAATACGCACACACTTATTAGTATCTCAGTGACCAAAAATAGGCAGCAATTGAATCCAAATTAGTTAAATCAGATATATGTTCTAATTTCCCTCTTATATGTATACAAGGGGTTAAATATTTAAAACAATCCCTACAATATAAAAAACAGGCACAGAAATAAAACGGAATAATCTCAGCAATATAACGAGCAGTCAATTTTTAAGATTTTTGCAGTTTATATGAGACGGGATACAAACGGTTTGTCTCCTTCTCTCAATGATATTTAGAGGAATAGTCCGTTCATTTCCCTGGTAGATATCCTCCAAAATGTGACCAACCAATGGCTGATTGAGAGAAGCCAGAACGATCTAAGGTTCTAATAGTCCATCTTCTCCATTAATCTCCAAGTCAAGCAATCAGATGTAATTTAGCCTTATATCTTGATTATTCCCACGCCTCAACGCACAAGCCGGCAGCGTGTATCTATATCTACAAGGGATACAAATGGAGAATTCTTTTGTAATAAAAAATGGCACCAGACAGGGATGCCCCCTCTCACCCTTATTATGTGTTATTGTAATGGAACAACTAGCGGCAACTATTAGGAAAAACCCCTCGATTACGGGCTTATCCACTCTATCACAACAGCATAAAATAGCATTATATGCTGATGATCTACTCCTCATAATATCTTCCCCAATAATATCAATACCTAATATTCTTAAAGAACTAAAGAACTATGGGGATTTGAGTAATTTCCAGATAAACCTATCTAAATCAGAATTCCTAAATATATCCCTAACTGATAAAGTAATAACTAGCATAAAGAATAACTATCCATTTAGGTGGCAGACTAAATATATTGTATATGTAGGAGTTAATATCCCGAAAGAACTTAATACATTATATATCATTAATTTCAGAGATTGGATTGGATTACCAAATTCTATTCATGGAATAGTTTAAAAATATCCTGGATAGGGAGAATAAATGTCTTAAAAATGGATATCCTCCCTAAGATACTATCTAGACTTCAGACAATCCCCATTCTCCTGCCAGCAGTTTTTTTTAAGAAAATAAAATCAGCAGCAATGAAATTTATCTGGGCAAACAAAACCCCTAGAATAAGTGCAGAAGACTTGATGAGATCAAAACACAGAGGAGGCTTGGGAATACCAGATTTTGCACTCTATCATAAAGCGATCCTAATATCCAGAATATTAGACTGGATTCATAGAGGTCAAGACAAAAGGGTAGTAAAATTGAAAGCGGATGTTTCCCCAGTTCCATTGAGGAATCTTCCTTGGCTACCAGTGGAGGGTAGACCGCATGCTTCTACACTGCCTCTTCTAGTACAAGCGGCTCTACAAGTTTGGGATAAGACTGTGGCCAAATATAATCTCTCGTCTAGACCTGGACCCTTGACTCCCATTCTGGGGAACCCACAATTTCAACCAGGTATGCAAGCAAATACACTCCTAAACACCGAAAATACTCCATATATACAGGTGTGGCAAGTATTAGAAACAGGTAGAGAAGAATTAAAAATGAACCTACGACCAGAAAGACAATCTAATGGGAAACTATGGATGGAGGCAGTCCAACTCTCAGATTATATCAGACATCTCAGGACATATAAAACTCTTAACAGAACGTTTACTACATTTGAGAACTTGTGCACATTAGAAACACCTGTAACACATACTTTGTCAGTAATATATGGCATATTGAGGACAGAAGAAGAAAAGGACACACTAAATATATGAAAAGATGGGAACAAGATATGAGGAGGGAGCTATCCAACCGAGAGTGGGAAGGCATATTTAATATGACACATAGATCGGTCACATCTTCCCTCCACCAAGAAAATAACTATAAAATTATCTCCAGATGGTATAGGTGCCCAGAAGGTATTAGACATATAAACCCAGACTTAACAAATAGATGTTGGAGATGCGTTCGGGAGGAAGGGACATATTTACATATCTGGTGGAGTTGTCCCAGACTGCAACCTTTTTGGGAAACTGCATTTGGAATATATAATGCCGTAGAGTCACAAAGCTTAGAAAAAGATCCATGTGTGGCTATTTTGTCATTAATACCTGGAACCCTAAAAAAGATAAAAAGCATGGCGACAGGTAAGTCGCCAGGATCGCTTCTGTTGTAAAGCCGACAGTCGGCTCTACAAGTTTAAACAGAGTCCCGGCGGCAAAAGTCACCGGGAGTCTGTTTAAACAGCCCCGATGCTGGCGACGTACACTGTACATCGTCAGTCACGAAGGGGTTAAGGAAAAAGGAAATAAAGAATACATAGCAGGATTTGAAATATGGCCAAGGTAACAGTTAATAATTAGATCAGTTGATTAAGTTGTTAAAGGTAAATTATGACCTGTATGAGTGGTGAAGTAGTAAGGAAGATGAATGCCTATTGGAGGAGTGGAGGAAAAAAAAAGACGAAAGGTAGTGACGGTAAAAGGGTGAGAACACAAGGGGTGAAGTCGAAGGACAATTAAAGGAGGTAACGTTAGGTTTGCACACAACACTAGGTTTGAAAGGGAGAAGAAATATATGTAGAATAAGATCACAAGCACACAGAGGATGAGAGTAAATTAGGAATTAAAGGGAAGAGGTATATTTGGTATTTGTTTAAAGTTAGATATCCCCATTATAAAATTAAGTATGTATGTAGATGCTGCATGCCATACTAATAATACAATTGAAATTATTGCTAATACAAATTCTATCAATAATAATTGTATCTAAGGCAACTTTTATAATGCCCTTATTTATTTATTTTTTGTCATGAAAAAGAAATCAAAGTCTTCTATTGTTCTTTGTTTTGCAAAACATGTGATTCTAACACAGTCTAGCTCAAGGCCAGTCTTTATCTTGTTGATGATACTCCCCACAATTCACCACCTGGGAATGTGGCTCCATGGCTAGTCTGTATCTTGTTGTTGGCTGAGGCCCCTACAATTTACTAGCTAGGAACGTGTGGGATAAGGCTCCAAGAAACATACTGACTCATATCCCCCCCTTGTTTCCCATGGTATTCAGGTGAACAACTTTAGACATATCTGGGAAAAAGGTCAGAATAAATGTCTCTAAATTGAGGAATGTTTTCCTCTTTTCATCCACACAGATAAAGGAATGGTATTGTCTTTCTTGGAGTGTAATTTATGTTTTTTTTAGATAATATGATTAACGATATGAAAAATCCTGTTGTTAATATATATTTTTTTGTTCGGAGTCCACTTGCCATGTAAATAGAATGTAACCAGTATACTTACCTGTGGTGTGCCATGGTCCGGATGGACAGTAATGCCAATAAGTGGGCATACTCTGTGTTGTGTATGATGTATGGTGTTGAAAAAAAAAAAAAAGGGGGA
>NW_017308569.1:48095-63036 GCF_000935625.1 Nanorana parkeri | reverse complement strand
AAAAAGGGGACGGGTGAGCTCCCACAAATACAGGCTAACTAATTAGCCTTCAAAGATATCACTATTTCGGATATACTTACCGTATTCCGATATTTGGAGATAGCATTTGATGATTACGCAATGAATATCTCAGAGTATTTATAGTCAAATTATCTTTCTTTACCAACAGTTCAATCGTATGGTTAGGTTTATTGTCCAGTAAAAAATTTAAATCAGGATTCATGGGAATTTCATGTCTTTGAAATGCATCCACAATCAGGATTGAACTTTCCCAAACATAATTTCCTACTGGATAAATGGTGGTGTCTCCGATGACCACTTTGGTATCCTTGAGGACTTGAACGACACTTACCAGAGTAGGCAACAATATCTTTTTATTCTGGATTAATTGTTTATAATAAATATTTGCCTTTTTCAGTAGTGCTTACTGAATTATCTGTTCCAAACTAATGTGGCCTGAACACTTGAGTTATGTTGTATTTTACTGATGGTAACTCTACATTTTTCTGATCCATATTTAATGTATTCCAATCCACATAATGCCTGTGATGCATCATATACAAAAGGTTTTCCTTCACATTGAAAATTATTATCTTTAAACTTGACACATTCACCTAATATTAGTATTGAGAACACTTCAGGTACCGACAAGTGATATGTAATTATCCCTGCAGTCTGTATTTTATTGTGAAAATTGTCCTGGTATGTGCCAACATTATGAATGTATTTCATCTGAAAGATGTTTCTAATATCCAAATATGGTATTGACAAAAGGAAACAAATCTCTCTTCTCTCTGGATCAATGTATAAAGGTAGAGCACTTCCCATTTCAAATGATTCCTCTCCTATTTCACTCAACATTTTCTTTATCATGTTTCGAGGAACAAAGTATAATGGAACGCGACCATGAAGTAAGTCATTCATACCATTTTGAACTTCATCTAAAAAGATTAAGGTATGGAACATGATGGGATCTTTCAAAAATAAGAGTTCATATTTAAATCGTTCATTACTTTGATGTAATTCTGTGGAACATGAAATCAGTTCAGAATGCAAGTTTGAAGTAACTATAATATTGTTAACTACGTCCATCAACTTTTCCATATTAGTCTTTTGGATTTCAATTTCCTGATATAGAAACTCAATCTTTTCTTTTTAATTTCCTACTTCAGCTTGTAATGTCTTTATGGAGACAGCATTAATTGCTGAAGTAGTAGTGGATACCACCATGCCCAGCGTGGTGAAGACAATGCTGGCAAACAAGAAACTGAGGAATCTCTTTGGTCGTTCGATTGTAGACATTGGTTGGATAATGAATGGTTTGTTCTAAAATTTCAGAAAAGCTCAAGATATGAATATCTGTATGTTGAGAGAAAATGATCACAATGTCAAACCATTATATTCACATTCTCTTGAGATATAATTGAGGTACCAGCTTCCGCATTACTTTCCAGTATTCTCAGCTGAGACCTAGGATGACAAGCACGTAATTGATTGACATAAACCCATTTTTCCACAAAATCATTTTTTTTTTGACAATTTGTATTTTGTACACCATGGGTGAGATCTTGTCAATGATATTGTAAGGACCTTTCCATGATGGAAGACATTTCTTTTACTCTGTCTCGAGCAAAATTGTAAAGATACAGTTTTAAACTGACTTCAATTTTTATAATTTTTTATTTTTATTTACACTCAGCTTTATTGCTATCGCATAAGGGGGCTAACGAACCCACTATGTAATAGCAAATATAATGTGACAGGTCCTCTTTCTTTCAGACCCCTGTCACCTAGGGATCCCAAAGAAGCTGATGAAGCAGAGATCTACTTCACCAGCTTCTTCTTCTGGCTCTAGGAGCCAGAGAATGTGCCCAGTGACGCCTGAAGTGACATAATGCACATCACTTACGGGTCCACTGATCAGAGGAGAGACCAGCTGCTGGAATCCAACCTGAGGAGATTGTATGTTTACCATGTTCACTATTAGGGATGCACCGATACCGTTTTTTCGGTATCGAGTACCAATATTTATATTTTGGTACTCACCGATACCGTGTACCAATACTGGTACTTCCGCTAGCATGGAGCCAGCTTCCCAGACAATCAAGAAGCCCGGCGGCGGGTAATGAGATGCCGTCTGGCTTTCTGAATGGCTGGGAAACCACCTCCATGCTGTTTGGCCGGCTCGATACTTATTGGCTAAACAACCTTTGAGCAATAATGTACGCTATATTGCCAAAAGTATTGGGACACCACTCCAAACATTGGATTCAGGTGTTCCAATCACCTCCATGGCCACAAGTGTATAAAATCAAGCACCTAGGCATGCAGACTGCTTCTACAAATATTTGTGAAAGAATGGGTCGATCTCAGGAGCTCAGTGAATTCAAGCGTGTTACTGTGATAGGTTGCCACCTGTGCAATAAGTCCACCTGTGAAATTTCCTTGCTACTAAATATTCCACGGTCAACTGTAGTGATATTGTAACAAAGTGGAAGCAACTGGGAACAACAGCAACTCAACCACAAAGTGGTAGGCCACGTAAAATGACAGAGCGTGGTCAGTGCATGCTGAAGCGTACAGTGCGCAGAAGTCGCCAACTGTCTACAGAGTCAATAGCTACAGACCTCCAAACTTTGTGTGGCCTTCAGATTGGCAGAACAACAATGCGTAGGGAGCTTCATGGAATGGGTTTCCATGGCCGAGCAGCTGCATCCAAGCCTTACATCACCAAGTGCAATGCAAAGCGTCGGATGCAGTGGTGTAAAGCATGCCACCACTGGACTCTAGAGAAGTGGAGACGTGTTCTCTGGAGTGACGAATCATGCTTCTCCAGACAGGGCAATCTGATAGATGTGTCTGGGTTTGGCGGTTGTCAGGAGAACGGTACTTGCCTGACTGCATTGTGCCAAGTGTAAAGTTTGGTGAAGGGGGGATTATGGTAGTGGGTTGTTTTTCAGGGGTTGGTCTTGGCCCCTTAGTTCCAGTGAAGGCAACTCTTAAGGCATCAGCATACCAAAACATTTTGGACAATTTCATGCTCCCAACTTTGTGGGAACAGTTTGGGGATGGCCCCTTCCTGTTCCAACATAACTGCGCACCAGTGACATAGATGAGTGATTTTGGGGTGGAGGAACTCGGCTGGCCTGCACGGAGTCCTGACGTCCCTGATATAACACCTTTGGGATGAGTTAGAGCGGAGACTGCGAGCCAGGCCTTCTCGTCCAACATCAGCACCTGACCTCACAAATGCGCTTCTGGAAGAATAATCAAACATTCCCATAGACACACTCCTAAACCTTGTGGACAGCCTTCCAAGAAGAGTTGAAGCTGTTATAGCTGCAAAGGGTGGGCCAACTCAATATTGAACCCTACGGACTAAGACTGGGATGCCATTAAAGTTCATGTGCATTTAAAGGCAGGCGTCCAAATAATTTTGGCAATATAGTGTATCTTAAATAGAAAAGTATCCTTAGATAGATTTTTTTTTCTCCAAAAGCATTTTCTTAAAAGAAATATTATTTACATTAAATAATATAAATATTGAGGCCGCATGCGCGAGGCTGCCGATTGTGGACGTGTCCTGAGTCGGCTCCGCAACTCCCTCGGGCAATAAACCCAGCAGCAAGGAGCTTTAGCTCCTCATCGATCTCTAAATAGTGGACATATTTTCTCCTTCTACCACTCATTATGTAGAACCCTGGGAAGCGGAACAAGCGCACTGTCAAAGGTTACACCATCACTGAAACCCTAACTAGGGCCGCGACCAGGATGGCTACCATTCCCTCTTGATAAGATAATGTTTAAACACTGTTTGCAGGGTATTATATTTAGACATCACACACCAGGTATCGCAGAGATCTGTTTCCTTACATTATATCGGAGGGAGCAATGCCATGTGTGCTGGACAAATGGGGAGACAACCCCCCTCCCATCATAACCCAAATCTTCAATCCAACGCATCTGTTCATGTTGCGACCTCCAGCCTCGTTTGCCCGTCTGCCTGGCATATACTTCCTCCGGTTCGAGCTTCCTCTCCCTCTTTTTTTTTTCATCACCCTTCCTTTGAACTGTAAAAGTATATTTATGCCTGCTTTTACCTGCAACAACTCACCAATAATTCAATTCACCCTACAGCTCTTTTGCACTGTCAAGTCCGTTATTGTGCTGATATTGTTCTCTATTCTATATGCTAATACCTTATGCATCTAACAGAAGCCTTCAATTACCGAAGTTTGCCCGAGGGAGTGTGTCACTGTGCCCTCGCCTACTTGGATGGCGTGGGCAGATTTGTGTCCCCTCTATCCAATTTTCCTTTGGTCTACGAGGATACAGTTCTACTCCCTCATCGATAATTAGTAGCATTGTCATATCCTTTCATTACCCTAGCCTAATGTGTCTCTCTTATCTTTCTTCCCCTCCTTTCCTTTCCAATACTGAACTGTTCCTGTTTTCTTGGTCATGGGTGACACAACAATTTTTCTCCCTTCCGCGGAGCGTTAGATCCCCTGAGATCCTACCATACTCTTTTCTTAGCTTTTTTTTTACGCCCCATTATGCCATTAAAAATATTCAGCCTTAATGTACAAGTCCTCAACTCCCCGAATAAACGCACACGTTCATTCAGGTTTTTCAGAAGTACTCACGCTGACATTGTCTGTCTCCAGGAGACGAATTTTTCCTCTTCGTCAGCACCTAAATATTTCAGTGCGCAGTTCCCACATATCTACATGGCCAATGGCCCTTCTAAGCTTCGTAGTTCACTCAATTGTGTATGTAATAGAACCATCCGAGATCCTGCAGGTAGATACCTAATTTTAATTGGTCTTCTCCGTGATAAAGAAATCACATTGGTTTCATATTACGCACCTAATAGAAACTGTCTTTCTTTTCCCATCTCCTATCCACCGTCAACACACACTCTGTCGGTACTACAATACTATGTGGAGATTCCAATCTCACCTTTTTCCCCGCACATAGATAGATATAGAGACCCTACTGCTACCCTACAATCCTCAACCGCCGCTAGGGACCTTCTCTCACGCTATTCCCTAGTTGATAGCTGGAGGGAAATTAATCCTACTAAATTGAATATACCCATTACTCGCACTGCTAATGGTTCTCTTACATGCACCCCTACTGTAATCTTAGACATTTTTCAAAAACACCTTTCCACTCTACATTCTGCTCCCAAACCACCACCAACCTCCTTGATCGAAGATACACTTAAGACTCTCCCTATTCCTTCCCTCTCTCATGATCAAATTGAACTGCTAGAAAGCCCTTTTACTGAGGAAGAGATTAGTAATGCCATCAAGTCTCTTTGCCCCCATAAAAAACCCGGACCTGACGGGTTCACGGTCCAATATTATAAAGAATTTTCTTTCCCCACTATTGACACAAGCTTTTAATCAGATTCAGACTGGTTCCTCGTTCCATACAGAATCCCTTATGGCATCCATTTGTATGATTCCTAAACCCCATACTGATCATACTGTGTGGCCTAATTTTAGGCCTATATCACTCATAAACATATACCTTAAAATAATGGCTAAAGCCTTAACTTTTCATCTTAATGGCCTGATCGGGTTTATACTCACACGTCAAGCCAGCGATAATATACGTAAAATAGTCCATCTTACCACTCTTGCTAAAACGCAAAATACCCCTGCTATGTTATTATCCCTTAACATTAGAAAAGCCTTTGACACCATATCCTGGCCACACCTCTTCTCTACACTACGACTCAGGGGGTTCGGTCCCAATTTTCTTCATTTGACCACGTCACTATATGAATCCCCCATGTCACGCGTTAAATACTCAGGTTTCTGCTCTAAACCAATCAACATCTCTAGAGGCACTAGACAAGGTTGCCCCCCAGTGGCGTGACACCAAAATGACTGACAATCATCTCTTGCTAATGCAGATTATACAGATCGCTCCCTCGTGGTCCTGCCGCTGATTGGCAGGGATCGATTAGTATGGTCTGCATCAGACTGAGATGCAGATCACACTGATTCTGCACTGGACCACCAGGATAATCCCCAACACTAGAGCCAGGGATGCAGCCCCCCTCCTGCAAAACAGGTAAGCAGGAGAGGGGGACATTTTTTAATTAACTATTTTTATTTTTAATAGTTGTGTGAGAGTGTGTGTTTTTTGTTTTTTAATTAAGCTATGTGTGTTTTTTTAAAGGAATGTGTTTGTTTCATTACGCGTGTGTGGTTTTTTTAACCACTTTTCGCGGGTTCACGTAAATGTACCTCCTCCGCTGGAAGTGGTTATACCAAGAGCACGGCTGCTCCTGCAGCCGTGGGCGCCATTCACTACAATGGCCCACCACATACCCTGCTGCCCGGCAAAAAAATGAGCCGCCCGCAATCCGATGCATTAAAATGTCATTTTAGTGTATTTTATCCTAAAAATACTTGATTGATAAACATTTGCGCAAATACCGTGCTACATAAAAACTTGCAACTAGTATGTTTTTATTCTACAGAGCCTCCGCTTTCAGAAAATATATAATTGTTTGGGGGTCTGAAGCTTTTTTTCTAGCCAAAAATTCAGATTTTATCATGTGTGTGGAAATGTAAGAAATTGCTCTGGGCAGCAAGTGGTTAATGAGCGCATGATTTGTGTGTTTTAATGAGTGTATAAATGTTGGCAGTGACGCTGAGCATTTTTTAAACCAAGCTCCAACGCAATACTAAAGTTTTTTTTCAATGTTGGCACTTTGAGATAAATAAATTGATTTTGCGTCGCAGTTTGGACACTCGGGTTCAAAAACATTCGGCATCACTATCCTAGTCTGACTGCGGCACAGACGAGTGCCCAGAGGTAGCAGTGCAAGGGCTGTATAAACAGGAAGGGCAGACCTACTGCCCTGTGGCTGCACGAGGGCTCGAGGCTGGGGGACCCACTGAGATCTGGTCCCGGGCCCCCCACTGAAAAAAGGCTCCTCTGTAAAGAGACTGTGATGTGACTGGCTCAGTGTTCTCTGTACAGCACTGCGGTATATGTCAGAGCTATATACATGTATAATAATAGTGTGTGACTGTGGGAGGACATTATAGTGTCAGCTCCTCTGTACAGAGACTGATGTGACTGGCTCAGTGTGGCGGCAGTGGGGGGCAGTGCGGAGGGGGGCCCAGACCTAAAGCTTTGTAAGGGGCCCCAACATTTCTGATGGCTGCCCTGCCCCTGGGTTCAACACTTCCTGCCACCTACCTTTTATAGACCCTTGCTCATTATCTAAAATCCGCAGTCCCACCCATGACCTACTCTGGCGCACTCTCTCTTATCCAAATGACCAGTGTTACATCTCTTTTCTTTCTTTCTCTTTCTTTCTTTCTTTCTTGTTGTTTCTCTCTTGGACTTTCCTCTGCCATTTCTATCCTATAGTCCATTACTACAAGGCTTGGGACGACTTCTATAGATGACTCCTGCCTGCATGACATTTTGTGCACACTACTGATTAAACCTCCATCAGCCTATACCTATGTAATGCACACTATCAATATGTTGTCCTTAGCACTCCAGCCTTCATTGGCCATGGAAGGTCCTATCTCCCCCCGCCCCCATAGTGTGTGTCTTCCTTCTAGTTTTATGTAATGTTTGTGTATTTGAAAACTGTAATGTTGAAAATTGCAACATAGATGTTATAATCTTTGATGATGCTTAACTGTACTTGTGCAATTTTTCAATAAAAAATTGAAATGTAAAAAAAAATATATATTTTTTTAAATCTATTTAATGAATTAAAAAAAAATTTAACTCAAGGTGTTTGAAAATCTGATTTAAATTAATTAAATGGAGTTACTGATCTGGAGTGTTGTGCATAAGATTTAGGAGTTAATTTGGTGTTTTACGCTTTGCAAAATCAGTAGGGATAAGGTAGCCTTTGACTAGGTGCTATTAACTCCTTCATGGGCAGACTCTCCCCATTGTCACTGCTTGGCAGATAGTTCTGTTTGTGACACCTCCCTTTCATGTTGTTTAATTTATGCTGATGGACTTAATGGAATAAATAATAATAACAAAAATTGCATCATGGAATTCATACTGGCGCTTTTAATGTCCAAATTTATTTTTGGATGAAAACATTTATACGAGTTGAAACTGTTACATTGAATAACATTTCATGGTACTCTCTTTACTTACAGCTGCCGTAAATATTTCTCTTTCCATAGGTGGGAACCATTTGGTCACTAGAATGGCGCTATATAAAACACAGTATTTTGAAAATGGCACCGATGTGGGAGATAAATGAAATGGAAAGAATAGAAAAGAAAAGAGCAATTGTTACAGATAAGTTTATTCTGAACAGTTTAGCTGATGAAGTATTTAATGGCATACTTGGTTGGCATATTCTACTGATGCAAGCTAATTTTGTGGCAAGACACAAGGAGCTTCATATTTTGTGAAAAGCTTATTTACTATTCTGTAAAGACAATATTTTCATAGTAACAAAAAAAATGAAAAATAAAAACAACAATATAAGCAGACACACATCTCTTACTTTTTTCTGTTACTAAAAGCAGCTCAGATGCTTTTCTTAAAATATATGTATATATTTGGAAGTTGTCTTTTATTAATACATGTCTATGTCCCTTGCAGCTTACTTTATCAGGTTAAATTTTTATGTGTGGTAATGCCCATCTCATCTGAAGATGAAAATAAGCACCTGAAAGTAACACTACTACTATCATTACCATGCTAACAGCATAACTAAATATTTGTGACTTCAGGATATAATCTTGATTAGGCTCTGGAATTTTGATGCAGTTCCTTTTTTTGTCCAAGAAAATATAGCATCTTAAACCTACGCTAGAAAAGTGTACACTTACCAATTAGGGATGCACCGATACTATTATTGGTATCAGTGCCGATACCCGCGCTTTAAATTTGTAAAAAGATTCGGCTGCCTGAGGTCCTGTGCTTCCTGGGGACCTCAGGCAGCCTTGTGGGGACAGCACGGGTCCAGCCGCACATTTCTTCCTCCTCCTGCCCACAGAGACCGGCACAGCCCTGGACAGCCCCACACCTGCCCGTACAGCCCTGCAGAGACCCGAACACAGCCCTGTTGAGACCTGCATGCAGCCCTGGTGACACCCGAATGCGGCCCTGGGGAGACCCACATGCGGCTCTTGGGAGACCAAAATGCAGCCCTGGTAAAGCCCCACGCACAGCCCTGGTCAGACCCAGCACAGCCTCCTGAGACCCCATTACAGCCCTGGTAAGACCCCGCACACATGCTCCTGAGACACAACACAGAGTATGTAGCTTCATATTCTGCATTGCTGTATAATGTATTGCTAGGATTTGTAGTCCTCTATAGTTGGTGGTATTCTACATTGCTGTATAATGGATTGCTGGGATTTGTAGTTCTCTATAGTCTGTGCCTTTCTGCATTGCTGTATAATGGACTTCTGGGATTTGTAGTCCTCTATAGCTGGTGGTATTCTGCATCGCTGTATAATGTAATGCTGGGATTTGTAATCCCTACAGCTTGCAGTCAGTGGCAGAACTAACAAGGTCACAGTGGTGCAGCTCTGCCCAGGCCCTGGTGCTCCACCACTGTCCTAAAATCATTAGTCTGTATTGTTTTAGAAAAACAATACAGACTAATGATGTCACATGACACTTTAAAAAAAGTATCAGTAATTGGTATCGGTGAGTACTTGAGGAACAGTACTTGGTCTTGGTCAGTAAAATGTCCCATGACACTTTAAAAAAAGTATCAGTAATTGGTATCGGTGAGTACTTTAGGAAGAGTACTTGGTCTTGAAAAAATGGTATCGCTGCATCCCTAGTACTAATTATTTATATATCAATCCCAAAAATAACTATAAAGTCTAACCTAGAAAATCAAGGGCTATATAGCTCTTTATTAAAAATATACTTTTATCATTTTGTTTAAAAGTTGACCACTGTTACATGAAGACAAATGTTTCATACAAGTGTGTATTGTGAAAAACTTAAGGTAGCAAATGTTTGTTGGTTTACTTTATTTAAATTAAATGTTGCAACTGATATGTCGTTTATTATTTATTTAATCTCTGATTTTACTTTCTTTCCTACATATTCCTTTCCCCTGGTTATTCTCCTGCCGATTGCTTCATCTGTGCATGGCTCATAGGTATCACAGAGTGTTTGCCTGTGACCTTCTGAATCTTTAAACCTGTTTGAATACTTCAGCATCATACCACAATGCCTCTTTGTGTGACTGTGCATCACAATGTGAGTGTGGTGTAACTGTGTGCATTATGTGAACCAACCTACTCTGATGACATCACTAAATCCAAACTGGACCATGCAGACTATGCTTTGTTATTGCAGGCATACACTATATTGTCAAAAGTATTTTACAGGCACATGAACTTTAATGGCATCCCAGTCTTAGTCAGTAGGGTTCAATATTGAGTTGGCCCACCCTTCCAGAAGCGCATTTATGAGGTCAGGTTGGATGAGAAGGCCTGGTTCGCAGTCTCCGCTCTAATTCATCCCAAAAGTGTTCTATCGTGTTGAGGTCAGGACTCTGTGCAGGCTAGTCAAGTTCCTCCACCCCAAACTCGCTCATCTATGTTTTTATGGACCTTGCTTTGTGTAATGGTGCGCAGTCATGTTGGAACAGGAAGGGGCCATCCCCAAACTGTTCCCACAAAGTTGGGGGCATGAAATTGTCCAAAATGTCTTGGTATGCTGATGCCGTAAGAGTTCCCTTCACTGGAACTAAGGGGCCAAGCCCAACCCCTGAAAAACAGCCCCACACCATAATCCCCCCTCCACCAAACTTTACACTTGGCACAATGCAGTCAGGCAAGTAATGTTCTCCTGGCAACCGTCAAACCCAGACACATCCATCGGATTGCGAGACAGAGAAGCATGATTCATTACCCCAGAGAACATGTCTCCACTTCTCTAGAGTTCAGTGGTGGTATGCTTTAGACCACTGCATCCGACGCTTTGCATTGCACTTGGTGATGTAAGGCTTGGATGCAGCTGCTCGGCCATGGAAACCCATTCCATGAAGCTCTCTATGCACTGTTGTTGTGCCAATCTGAAGGCCACACGAAGTTTGGAGGTCTGTAGCTATTGACTCCAAAGCGCCAAATGCGCTCTAGGAGGAGCTGATGGGGGGTTGGGGACGCTGGGTGTGCTGCTTCTCAAATGTGCGGACGGGGTGTCCGACTTATGTACTGGAGGTAACCAAAGGAGGAGGGGTGGAGAAGCGCCAACAACCTGACATGAAATGGTGATGAGATGTTGGGAAATATGAAAGATATACTCACATCTGGGTGAGTTTGTTGCGTCTTTGGACCGAGGATTTCAGGGAGGTGGTGCTGTGTGGTGAGGTGCCGGCACTTCTTGTTGATCGAATATCCGGAGTGTCAGCCTGTTTTCAGGAATAAATGGATGAGTGTGTGAGTATAATGACTGCAAACTCTACTGGGTAAAAATACATGAACTTACCATTAGGTAAGGAATGCTCCAACATCAGCGACAAAGGTTGATGATTTAGATCAAAGTGGGTGATGGATGTTCTGCTGAGTTGGTTAAAATGATGATGGTTCAGCTGAGGTGTTTCCCAGATGTTGTTATGACTCTGAAGCCTGTGTTAATATTGCTGTGGCTGTGACAGCTGATTGATGCTGGTTAGGAATCCTGAGAATGCTGGGCTACTGAGCAGATCAACTGGTGAGCAGCGGGAGAGAGAGTAGAGATAGGAAGTTCAGATCTTTCAAATGAATCCGTTCATTTAGATCAGTTCATTCAAAAGAACCGATTCATGAATCGAATCTTCAGTTCACTTGCTGAGTCGGCTGACAAGCAAGTGAACTGAAGCTCAGGAGCTGTCTGACCCTTCATAAAAGATCAGAAGACTCGGATTCAGAGAAGGGGGGCAGCTCCTGGGGATTAGTGCATTGGCTCAGAGAGGTCACACATTTGGCTTTATGTCAGATCAGCCATTGTATCACATCAGCCAAAGTTGTCACTTCTAGTGACGCGTGATCAGGTGTGACAGTAAAAAGCGTGTTATTGCGCATGCGCTCTGCATTCTGATGAGCTGATGTCACATTGGTCAGATATGTCCCTAGTCTTTACAGCGCAATAACGATTGGATTTACTACCACGGGTGCTGCGCCCACGGTACTGAAATCCTATCGTTATTCCCACCCATGCGCTGCAAAGACTAGGGACAAATCTGACTACCAATGTGACATTCCCTCATCAGAATGCGGAGCGCAGGCGCCAGTAACATGCTTTTTACTGTCAGCTGATCACGGGTCACCATAAGAAATTACATTAGCTGATGTGATACAATGGCTGGTCTGACATAAAAGCAAACTTGTGATCTCTCTGAGCCAAGGCACTGATCACTAGAACAATCCCCAGGAGCTGCCTCCCTTCACTGAATCAGAGTCTTCTGAATCGGAACTTTTATGAAGAGTCAGACAGCTCCTGAGCTTCAGTTTACTTGCGACTCAGCAATGAACCGAAGAGCCGATTCATTTGAAGGTCCGAACCTCTCATCTGACTCCCGAGTCTTAGACTCCATGTACTGTGAGTCAGTGCTGTTAGAGGATTGTAGCTAGTTCACAGATGTGATTGGTTGCAGGGAGGGGGTGGGCGGGGCTGGCAGAAGCTGAGCTCTGATCTAGAATCATACTACAATGCCCATCTCCTATTCATCCTACACTGTGCTGCTTCAAACGGATCAGCTCACTCAGAGGAATTGACTCATCTGGTTCACTGAAGAGAATCGATTCAAAAGAACGATTCGTTCAGGATGTGGACATCACTAAGGCCTTGTTCACACCTGGGCGTTTTTCCTAAGCGCGTCACACGCGCGTTTTCTTCCCGGCGTTTGGCGCCTTTTTTATGAGCGTTTTAAGCGCGTTTTTGTATTTTAGAAACGCGCGACGCACGCGCGTTTTGGAGCGACAACAGAGGTATCCAATGAAGAAGAATTTCTGTTTTTTCACAAGCGTCCAATGAAAAAGACTTCCTGAGACGCAGCATTTCCCCTTCCTTTTGCAAAAGACCGTGTGGTGTGTGGATTATCTTTTGCAGAGAGCAGTTTTGATTGATTTGTGACATTATGGAGCTGACCAGACGTAGAAGGACTGCAGCAGTCGTTGCAGCACTGCGTTTGATAGCATTGTGGAGAAGGAGGGACAGTAGGCGAAGATTCTGGATCCATCCGGTAATAGCCAACCGTGAGGAAAGAGGCCAATTTTGGGCTATGTTTCAGACCCTACGTGGACATGAGAAGAAGTTCTTCAACTACACCCGCATGTCCATAAAGAGGTTAGTACATAAACAATAGTGCTTATTGTTGTTCTGTACTCCATTCATTGTAATGGAGTACATGTATATGTTGTTCATGTATTCATATTGCTAATTGCTAGCATTGACCACAAACCTTTATATATATTTACAGTTTTGATGAGTTACTGGGATTGCTGTCTGTCCAGTTGGAGCGTCAGGACACCTTCATGCGGGACAGCATTCCACCTCCGGAACGATTGGTGATCACTTTGCGGTAAGTTCAATACATGACTCCTTTGTAGAATTATAAACCAATTAAATGTTGGCGTAAAGAAGCATAAATAGAGTTTAAAAATGTGTGCTCTCTGTGATTATTAGGTGTCTTGTTGATATCTATGCTGACGTATGGCATGTGTGAACCTCCTCCATATAACACAACCTTTTTTTAACAAACACTAAACATATTTTAAAAATTCATCTTAAACCCCATAAAAAACCACACAAACTCATTGTTAAATTGTCGTAAACTTTTAGTATATATATATATATAAACATTAAAAGGCATATAAAAATTCTCCTGCTCAACCGGGTAGGAGAAGAAACTTAACACGATGCCTTTACACGGACTTTTCAAGGCCAAAATTATAAATTTTGGTAGTTTGGTTGACATGGCCTTCCCTGTACCAGCCGTATGAAGGCCTCAGAATCTCTCTGCAAGGTGGGAGTGGTCTGTAGCCATGTGCGGAACGCGCGTTCTATGCGCGATTTCTGCGACCAAAAACGACCAAACACTCATTTCGCCTGTCCCCGTCGAAGTCTATGGGCGCGAACGCGCTACAAAACGGCCCAATACGCCGCAAAGAAGCTCCTGGACCTTTTCAGGCGTGGGCCGTTTTGTAGCGCGGTAGCGACGGGCGGAAACACGGACAGGTGGGAACGAGACCATTGACTGTAATGCTATTTAGATTTTTGACCGTTTTGTAGAGCGTTCGTCGAGCGTAGGACGCGCTACAAAACGGTCAGGTGTGAACAAGGCCTAAGAGAGAGGGGAGAGGGGAGGGGACGACTGTGGACGGGGTGAACTGTGATCGCTCGTATCTGATCTATGTCAGTACGAGGATTTCAGAGGACTGGCTGTGTGCAGCTGACTGCTGGGTGAGTCACTGTGCTGCCAGGCTTCCCAGGTCCACAAGTGGGGAGGGTGGGGGGAACAGGGGGAGGAAAGGACTCCTCTGCTGTGTGGAGAGGATCATAGTGGCAGCTGGAGAATGTCTTGCCTGCCGTGTGGTCTGCGGGAGGGGAGAGCAGACACAATGGGGGCACAGACAAGAGAAACCGCGGGGACAGGAGCCAGCCCGGGCAGAGTGTCAGTAGGAGCGATAATTAAATGGATACACGTTTCGAAGTGTAATCTTCTTTATCAAGCCAGATAGACAGGGTTTGTGGCGGGAGAGCTTTTTAAATGGACGACGGTGGGTGGAGTTTTGTGGGGGAGGGACTGATTGGTGGTGATGGCCGTGGAGTGAGAAAATGGGGATTTAAAACAGACTGACATCTGGAACTTGCTGTCAGTTAATTGTGAATTATGATGGTGAAAGAACTTTGTCCATTTTGTTAATAAATCTTGAAATGGTATGTCAAATATGGTTTGTTGAATTGAATATATAGG
>NW_017308569.1:38482-48032 GCF_000935625.1 Nanorana parkeri | reverse complement strand
GGGGATGCGGAGGCCCAAAATAAGCAGATGAGGAGGGAGAGGGGGAGGGGTTACGTGTGATCGATTAGTGGTATTGCATGGGGGTGGTCCCCTTGTGGGAAAGTCTTGGAGAGGTCAAGGGTTGTTATGGAGAGAGTGGTTTCAAGTGCTCATGATCATTTTTAAAACAAGCTGCAGCAAAGCCGTCTATTATATGCCATGACCAACCCTCTCTAAAAATATCTGCCAATAGCAGCCTTACACGATCCCAAGCTCCGCCCACCTGTCACTTTTTTAAACCCCTGCATCTCCCGCCCATTCTTGTTAATTCATCTCGGGCTTGAAAAAGAGGCATAGTGCCTCGAAATGCATAGCCAACCACCCAGACCGACATCCCCACCTTTCATTGAGACGGACTGCCCATTCTTCCAACCTCAGAGCGCGTTCTCAGCGATCACATACACCCTCTGATCGCCGACAGCATACTACCCCTTGTGAGCGGCTTCTCCGTTCCGCCGTCGGGTCCCAGCCTGGCCAACTTAGTACCCACGGCGACTGACCGCAATTACATCTCCAGCTGCATGACACCACTCCAAGCTTATGGTAACATCTACAAAGTACAGCTGCAGGAGCCTTTCGTGACCCAAGCTGACAGCACCATCTATCCTCCACCGACAGGACACTACCACGTCCATCTAACAGTGAGTCTTTAATCGCAGACACAACTTTAAGCATTACATCCATCCATAAATCAATCTTTTTATTAACATATATGCCTGGGTTGTAGCGCTCTTTCTCTGTTTTACCCTTTTCTATGAACTTGCGGTGTTCGCCAATGCGTTTGCGGAGGGGGCGGATGGTGCGGCCTATATATAGAAGACCTCAAGGGCATTTTAGGCCGTAAACTACATGGATATGGGCACAGGTGATGAATTGTGTTATGGGGAAGGTATTGCCAGACAGTGGCGTAACCAGAGTTACGGTCGCCCGGGGCAGAACAAAATTATGTGTCCCCCCTCCTCAATCTACCCGAACAAGTGGCTGCATAATTTGCTTACTTAATTGTGTTTGGCCACTATTTGTAGGCCGTCTTTAATAATAATTGAAACTTCTGCAAGATTTTGCTGATTGGCCCCTACAACCTGTTTTGGAAATTCGCTTGGGTTAAACGCACAAATCCATGCTGCGCTAAAGTGCGCCAAAGTATGCCAAACACAAACAATTTCCCCATGCTTAAAAGCACGTGTATTACGCTCTTTTGTGCAAGGACCTCTGTAGAGTCATGTAGAGTCAAGAAAAGGTGACACTTTCATCGTGGAGATTCTGTTCCAAGAGACCGTTTGTCTCTCACTACAGCAGCTTTTATTCTCTCTCAACAAAAGAATCAAACAGGAAATTATGTCAAACAGGAAGTGATGTCAAACAGGAAGTGATGTCAAACAGGAAGTGATAACAGATGAGCAGAATATGACTCATCCTTGCCACATGTATGCACAGCTGCCATCTTTCCAGACCCACAAACACAATCTCTCATTAACACTGGAGCGAACTTTATCCAGCACTGTTCAGTGAGCAATGCCCAATAACGTTACTATGATTCCTATGAATGGAAGCTTATCTGCAGGGACAATGCCATACTATCTCCAGCGCGCTGATCAGATGCATCAGAAATACGAAAGCATGTTCCTTTCAAAAAGGCAGATATGTATCTTAAAAAATGCTATGTCCTCAAAGCAAGCGCATCCACGCCAAGCCAATAAATCCGCGCACCGTGCAGGGGCCCTAGCCGGCGTCCATACACTTGCAAAGGAAACACTGCTCCGCCATTAGCACAGGAAGATATCCACTCCAATGGTTTACCCTCAGCGCTGATTTAATCCGGGTCACGCTCCAATTTAGCGTGGTGCAGAAATGCGGACACTGAGAGACATGATGACAATATTACAATATACTAAAACACATCCTAATAAAATTTCCACAACAGTCCCTCCTCTTTGTCATATGCTCCCCAGTGTCCCTCGATGAATCTCGATCTTCTTCTTTGAAAAAAACGGTCCCTCTTGTATAAATTCCATAAAGCAAAACAGACGATTGAAAACAACGGAAAGTCAATGTTTTTCACGCAAATCTTGACACGTAGACTTTTGACAAACAAAAATTAATCCCAAAAACGAATCTTGACTCGGAGGTTCTGCTCTTCGGGAGGTGACTCAGAGGGAGGTGGTGGGTCGCGTTGGTAGCCAGTCGGTTTGGAATCCTCTGGGTTGGTCTTCGAGGCGTCTCGTCTCGGCAACAAAAATGTTGTCGTCTGTTAGGGCTTTGGTGACTCGGTCGATTAGCCATCAGGAACATCTCACTCCGGCGTATAGAAGGAAACAACAACACCATAAGTACATGTACTCCTATTTCCTTTGGCCCGGATCCAATGGAAAACCAGAGATCCCCCAGACCTCCCAAAGCTTTAAAAAGGATTCCAACCCTCACTAGCCATAGCAGGGCGGCAACCTTATCCATATGGGCTTTGACCATATCACTGGAGTCCGCTGTCAAGGTACAACAGTCCTCACCTATACCAGAGTAAATTCCCAGAAACCCCCCTTGGATGCTCTACTGTCGTTGTTCCTGGGTGATCTCCCTCACTGCCTCAACGTTTAATCGAACATCTCATCCACTATGGACAAGAAATTGTTCAATCACTTCATAAGTCCAACTCCCCATCCCGTCCAAGCAGGTAACCATGCCCAGGCCTTGCCAGAGCCAGAAAACAACTCCCTTCCAGCTCTCCCTGCCCTTCTTACCTTCTTCTGCACCATCAGTTCCTCCTGATCGGCTGCAATGTAAGATTCAAGGACAAGCTTCACCAAGACACATAAACCTCACGCCTTAGGGGGAATTACCTTATA
This sequence comes from Nanorana parkeri, assembly GCF_000935625.1. NCBI lineage: Eukaryota > Metazoa > Chordata > Amphibia > Anura > Dicroglossidae > Nanorana > Nanorana parkeri. The sequence continues at coordinate 45,150 of NW_017308569.1, read as the reverse complement.
AGCGGCTAACCCGCATAGGAAATAGTACGGACCTGTCAACACCACACAAGAAGAACTTCTCTGACGGTCACGGGCCTCCAGTAGTGACTGAATAGACTAGGGGATCGCTCCCTCAGTCATAACGTCACACCCTTCTTTCCAGCAGATATAATCTGATCTATTAGTGTCATTAAAGAGATCGGGGGTTTCATTAGTAAGGTTGACCATTGTACCTCCCTCACAAGTGGAGGATCCCACAAACCTATCCCCTTTACAGGAAACTGATGCTGTAATACATCTGCGGGCCGCCTAACTGACGGGATACCCATACAGGATTAGCAAGCGAGCCGCCAGAGCTAATGTTTAAACTATAGCTGATATGGGGTGGTGACTTTTGTTCCAATATGGACATATCGGCAGAATTTGCACCTCTGACACTGGAAGGTGCCGGGATATTTACAGCAAGGGCCATTCCTAGTAAAGAAGTCACTGCTCGTCAGTTTATCTTTAAGGGAGGGACATCGTCGGTAAGTGATGGTAGGTCTAGTACTTAAGAATTTTGAAATTCTGGAGTCCCTAGTTAGACAGTGCCAATGTTTTTGAAAAATCCTCGATATTTCTTTGTGTTGGTTATTGAAAGTCAAAATTGGTCTCACAAAGGAACCCTCTTTATCGTTTTTTTGTGGTTTCTTGTTAGCGGGTGTGTTTGGTCCACCCTTTACTCGTTGATATGCCTTTTTAAGTATTTTATTTGGGTAACCCCTGGCCCGTAACCTAATCCTTAAATTCTGAGCCTCCCTTTCAAAATCAATGTCCATAGTGCAGTTCCTTCTGATCCTTAAATACTGGCCATATGGGATACTGTTCTTCAAATTTTGTGGGTGGGCACTGCTTGCTTCAAGGATGGCGTTACCCGCCGTGTCTTTCCTATATAGGCTGGTGTAGAGGACCCCTTTCGCATTCTTGCATATTAAGATGTCTAAAAAAGGTAGCTTGTCGCTATCAAATGTTAGCGTGAATCTCAAATTGAAATCGTTGAAATTTAAGATATCCACAAATTCCTTTAATAAATCAACCCTCCTGTCCATAGCATCAGGATATCATCTATGTACCTGTGCCACGATAACACACGGCACAGGTAAATAGACAAGTCCTCCCTGTCTAACAGATCCTGTTCCCAGCCCCCTAAATATAGGTTGGCGTAGGAGGGTGCGCACTTGGTCACCATGGCAGTTCCTTGCTTTTGTAGATAGTGCTGGTTGCCAAAAAGGAAGACATTGTGCGTCAGCACAAACTCTAAAAGTTGTAGCAAGAAAGCATTGTGCATACCCTCAGACGTCCCCAAAGTAGCCAAGAATCTTTCAGTCATTTTTAGCCCTTTGGCATGTGGTATGGATGAATATAGGGCCTCAACATCTAGACCCACTAACAGGGTACCCTCTGGCATTTCTAGATCCTGGATCAGTGAAATTAAATGTGGGGTATCCTTGACGTATGAGGTCAACGATTCCACATGTGGTTTAACCACTTCAAGACCAGGTGTTTAGACCCCCTTAGGGGGCGTGTCTGAGCGGACGTCTAGAGACGCCCGCTCAGATCGAGAGAGCTCCTGGCCGGCCGTTTTTTTACTACGGCCGGCCCGGAGGTAGTTAAGAAAGTGGTCAATGTATGAACTCACATTTTCAGTCAGTGATCCACATCCAGAAACTATAGGTCTACCAGGGGGGGCTGACAAAGATTTGTGGATCTTGGGGAGGGCATATAGGACTTGAGTTCTAGGATATGGAACCCTTAAAAAGTCCCGAGTGCCTATGTCTATAAGACCCAGGTCGAAGGCCTCACCAAATATTTTATCCAACTTGATTTGGAGGGATCCAATGACCGAGGCCTCTACAGGTTGGTACCATGTATTGTTTTTTAAGATCTTCATTACCATCTCTGTATATTGTTCCTTTGTCATAATCACCACATTTCCGCCTTTGTCTGCCTGTTTGATGACTATCCTTTTGTCTTTTTTTATACTATCCAGGGCCGCTCTCTCTAAGGTAGTGAGGTTGTCCTCTATTCTTTTAATGGGTACAGCCCGCATGATCTCTTCGCTTACTCTCTTAACAAAGTCCCAAATATTAATGTTTTGCGACAAAGGCGGAAAGGTTTTTGACTTGCGTTTAAAGCATTTTTTGATGGCAAGGGAGGTCCCTAGTTCAAAATCATCTTCCTCAGAGATGTGTCCCTCCTCCCAAAGTTCTTCTAAATCCCTAAGGGCCCTGTAATCTTTTCTGGAGAAATCATTCCAATCGTCAAGGATGCCCCCCAAGTTAATGCCGGTGTGATCACACGCAGCTGCCATCCCGTGCCGTGTCACCGGACACACTGCTGCGGAAACCTTACCACACTCCACTCTATAGTGCGACCGTGCAGTTTGGAAACCCTTTTGGAGGCTCTTTTTCCGGGGTGAAAACCCCGCATCTCGCACAGTGGTGTGAGTTCAAACTTACCCATGAAATAGACCCTATGAAGGGACACTGCTATATAAGGATACATTCTTTCTAAAACAACTACATGCATGTATCGTTGTGGGATCTAACCAGGATTACCTTTTACCGGCCGCGTACAATGTGAGTACAGCTCCATTTTTTCTATTTTTTTGATATATCATTATCCTACTCACATCAGAGACTTCCTGCCCCGTAGGAGATCCTAATGTTCAATACCCGTATCATTATATTCAGGTGATTCTAGGGAAGCGTTTTTTAATTGTTTTTAAATGTCATGTTATATGTGTCTTTATAAATACAGTGTTAAGAATCATTAAACTTTGTTATATTATATTACCCATTGTGATCCATTTACTAGACCATCTCCACTCTTTAGGGATTTCTTGTTTACAGGGGATGTAACTTTTTCGAATAAGTGTATTGAAACCCTAGGATTTGGTCACTATTATATAATTTTTCACTCAGCGTAAAGCTCCTGTGTGTTCCCCTTGTTTTTTTAAATATAGCTGATATTACCCTCTAGGATTGTATCGTTATGTGCTATCAACAAATGTCTCCATGTGGCCCTTGCTAGTTTGAGGTGCATTTCCCTCGCTAAAATAAACTAAGCTAACAAATAAACGAAAATGATACTCTTCATTCTTTGACGTAGTTGAGCAACTTCTTGCAGTGACTGGCGTGGACCCAGTTGTCTTGTCCCTCGAACTTCAGAGAGGTTGGCGTCGTCAGCGGCACCTGGAATGGCCCAAGATATCTCGGCTCTAGTCCCGTCCTTGGATGTTTCTTTAGCACGACCCAATCACCTGGTTGACTAGAATGAACACTGGTTATTGAGTCTGGGTCCGGGAGAGACTCCCGAACCCGGTGGTGGACGTAGGGCGATAACCCGTGGGGCCGCCTAGGGGCACCGCTGATGGAGTAAAGGGCTATAGCGAGACATTCAGGCCATGGTTTCCGAGTATCGGCCATGATATTTTTTAGATCTTCGCAAAAATCTGACCCAAGTACCGTCAAAGAAAAGGCAGTCGTGGTGGTCCTCGACTTGATTCCCTACTAGGTTAGAACATTGGTTAGAAGTTGAGAGGTTAGAATGATTAGTAAAAGATGGAAAATTTTCATTTTTCACACCATTATCTCCCCCCTTCTCTTCGTCCTCAAAAACAGGAAGAAGAGACGCTGGGTTCAACATGGTGCATCGTCTCCAGGTTAGGTTATATTCTTAGGTGGAGAGAGAGAGAGAGAGAGAAGGGATGAGAGAGAGAGGGGATGAGAGAGAGAAGGGATGAGAGAGAGAGAAGAGATGAGAGAGAGAAGGGATTAGAGAGAGAGGGGGGGATGAGAGAGAGAGAGAGAGAGGGGGGGATGAGAGAGAGAGATAGGGGGGATGAGAGAGATAGAGAGAGATGGGGATGAGAGAGAGAGAGAGAGAGAGAGAAGAGTAGAGTTAATTGCATTGGTGACTACAGAGACATCTGCTTCAGCAGAGTTAGCCCAGAAAAAGCCTCTTCCGCTTTGGACACTGGATCACCGAACGCAGCTATCCCCTCGGGCCAGGTGTACATAATGTGGTTGCTCCGGACTGAAACCGCCTTCTGTATGCCCTGCCGATTTAACATTATAGACTTCTGAAGACACAGCAGAGCTAAATTCTTCCAGAGGGATACCCCAAACGGTACCCTTGGACCACCTATGCCATTCTTTAAGGGGGATTTATGGCCTTCACCCCAAAAACTAGACTTCATGTACTGTGCAACCGTCTGACTGTGGGAAGCCTCGCTTTCCTTCCCTTGCATGGACGCCCCATTGCCCATGGCGATTAATCGACTCGCCAGACGCACACTTACGCCCGCTTTCTCTACAGAACAATGTGGCTTCTCTCACTAGAGTTGTTGATGGGGATAGCCTTCTGCTGTCTATTTCAACAGTTTTATGATGCCTCAGTAGTCACACGATACAACTCCTCAAAAACTAACAGTCTGGGCATAAACAAAAAAATTGACTACTCGCTGCGCAAAGCAACTCTAAACAAAAAGTGAATATAAAAACGAGTTTTGAAACCAAATTCATTTCTACCGCAAAACCAACAGTAATGCGATAATGTACAAAACGCATCTCATGCTATAAAACCCAAAACAATGGGGGAGGGGGCCCTCTCAAGAAACAAAAAAACGCCCAAATATAAAAATAAAGAAATAAACTTATTGCCTCTGGAACATACATACACACACCCTGCCTCTTAACAAATGTGTCATTAACATATCAATGTCTTGGTGGGTTCGCCTAAAACAGTAAACAACGCAAGGACAGTTTCTTCCCACCAAGGCATTGATTCATTTTACCAAAGAAGCAGGATTTAACATTACAAAAAGGTCCCCAATACAGGTTTCTAGGGAAAGAAAAGTTAATTTCGGTCTTCCATTTTTCCTGCAAAATACAAACAGTAAAATGGATTAGACAGATCTCAACAACATCTCTTCATTCCCCCTTCTCTGGTACACAAAATTTGAAACTCGGAGATGGTCCCAGAACCGATCTCGTTCCTCCCTAAGCTTAGTATTTTCCCATTTCAATAACTCATATTGGGATTTTAAATCTGCTCCTTAAGTCCAAGACCGTGGCTGTCCCTGGCTTCTATGCCTTTGCAAAGAACCATGTCTGGGACCATTACCCCACCTTGCTGAATAAACCACTTTACTTCTTGGTGTGGTTCTGGGATACTTAGAATCTCTGCGTATGTTGCCATTAGCTACAGCACAGTACCTCACAATGTGCCCAATCCTTTGACATGCAAAACAACGCATAGTTTGCCTCCCTGCACGAAACCTTTGAGCACATTGCGACCTACCCTGCTGCACAACATTACCCATCCTAGCATTACCAGATCCCACACCGGACTCATCTGAGGTATCCTCTGCCATTGTATTAATACTTCCAACTACAGTTACATCGTCCATCCCCGAGTCAGTTTCTGACCCAAAGTCCTCGTCAGACTTCTCCACATCCACAGCACATACATTGCCTCTAACCCCAGGAACATCAACTGCAGTCATAATCGCACTATGACTCTCTAACGGTTGTTTCAATGCCTCAATCTGGGCTAGACAATGAGAATGCTCTGCCTTTGCACTCCCGTAGAGACCAGACAATTCCCTTACCGCAGCCTGTGCCTCCATTACACTTTCAGACAACCATTAATTTTCCTTGCGCAACTCAGGAACGTTCATACTCAGTTCTAGCTTTCCTTTTCGTTTGCGCCACTTTCTGGTATCGATCATGTTTGCTACCCAATTCTGTGCCTGCAGTCATGGATCAGTAGATCCCTGCATGGCTTGAACAATGGCAGCCGTGTTTTCCACCTTCGCTACTTCCATAAAAATGCCTTCCAGGCATACAGGTACAGGTACAGGTATAGTAACACCGCAATCGTATTAATGCTGCGCTAAAGTGCACCAAAGTGGGGGCGTGTCCAAGATGGCGACCGGAGCACACGTGTAGTAACTGTGCTCCGCCACCTATTCTGCTATCCTGCTTTTTTCAAGCCCCATGGAACGCTCGGGTAGACGTTGTGCGGGAACCAGATTGAGCCCTGATCCGGGGGTTATGTCTCGGGGGCGCCGGAGGTCATCTACGAGCCGCCCTACTACCCCCTACGTCTCTGCCGGCCCGCGGACTGAAACAGCCACGCGCCAGGATGGCGGCCCAGCCGGAAGCCCCCGGAGGAGGCCTTGTCGGGGCCTGCCCAATTCACAGCGGTGATGGCGGCGATCTCGGGGTGTCAGAGCGCGCTGACGGCCAAGATCGATCACCTGCAATCGGATGGCGGTCTGCTCCGGCGAGACTTGGACGGCTTTCGGGATAGTTGTTCCATCTCTGCATGGCGAGCTGCCCTCTGTACTTCTACCTCTGCTTCCTTTCTGGTAAAGGAGCTTTGCGCCTTTTTTGATTCCGCATCAGCACGGGCCTCCATTACCTTGTCACTTAATGTTGAACTTCTGGAGCGAGAGGATCTAGAAGAACGTGCCGTGTGCTTGGTTGATGTGGATCTGTGAGATCTGGTCTCCTGCAGTTGAGCAAATTGTAACTGGGATTTGGGGATATGTGTTTTTCGTTACTGGATGGTGTATGTGTTTTTTGTATTTCTTGTATGTTAATTGCTGTACTAACTTTAAGTGGATCTGCGCTCTGGGGCTT
>NW_017308569.1:0-38360 GCF_000935625.1 Nanorana parkeri | reverse complement strand
AGTGGGACTGATTCGAGGAATGGGGTGGGGTTATCTTATTGTACTCCCTCTGAGATATGACTGACATTAATATAGTGTCATGGAACGTCCGAGGGCTTAACTCTCGGATGAAGCGCTCACTGGTGTTCCAGTATCTGAACTCCTATAGACCTCATGTTTGTATTCTTCAGGAGACTCACCTGACTGGCGGCAGGGTACTTAGCCTGAAGAAAGCTTGGGTGGGTCATTATTACCATTCTATGTACTCAACCTATGCCAGAGGGGTCAGTATACTGGTGCACAAGGCAGTGGCGTTTGACCTCCTGGATCTCAAACTGGACCCAGAGGGTCGTTATGTGGTGATGTTTGCCAAAATATTACATAGGTAGATGGTGGTGGTGGGTCTCTATATTCCGCCCCCAGCCTCGGTACAGCTTTTGAACAAATTGCTGCCTCTCATAGCTAGCTTTGCCACTGAAGATGTTCTTATACTGGGGGATTTCAATATGGTGCCCTCCCCCGCTGTGGACCGGATGGGAGGCGGGACGGCGGCTACTTCTGAACTGTCCAGATGGGCAGAAGCGGGCTCCCTGGTGGATGCCTGGCGTTGGTGGCATCCGGAGACTCGGGACTACACCTGCCATTCGGCATCACATAGGTCATTCTCGTGAATTGACCTGTGCTATGTTACACCCTCAGTGCTCCCGAGGCTCCGAGATGTCTCTATCCTGCCCAGGGGAATATCGGACCATGCCCCCTTGCGGCTGTCTGTGGCTGTCTCCTCGGTTCCCTCTGATAGATTGTGGTGCCTATCTCGCTTCTGGATTTCGGACGAGAGGGTGGGGCCTCATATAGCTGCGGCCATTGACGACTTCTGGGGTCTTAATCGGGGGACGGCATCCCCGGCAATGGAGTGGGATTCCTCTAAGGCCTTCATTTGGGGACAATACCAGTATGTGATCAGGAAGACAATGACGGAGATACAAAGGCAACTAACTGAGGCCGAGGGGCGGGCGGGAGAGCTGGAACGTAGGTATGCGGACACTAAAGACCCCGAGCTCTACACGGAACTGCAGAGTGTACACAGAGACCTAAAGCTGATGCGTACGGACGCTGCTCGCAGGTGCTTACTGTACCAGTCGCAGAGAATATTTGCGGAAGGTGAGCGGAACGGTAGACTGTTGGCCTGGTTGGTGCGGGAGGGGGGAGGAGCGTGTAGTGTCTCTAGGGTGCTTCGCCTCCTTCTATAAGGACTTGTACCGTTCCAGGGTCGATTACTCTGCTCGTGACCTCTCTACCTATCTGGACGACATTGATTTCCCGGTCCTCCCCCTAGACTCTCGTACAGCATTGGACACGCCCTTCACTACCAGGAAACTGGAGCTAGCGATCCCCTCACTAGATGGGCAAAACGCCGGGACCGGACGGGTTCCCGGTGGAATACTACAAGGCTCATGTAGAGGGGATTGCTCCCCACCTAATGCGCACCTATAAGGCAGCTTTTGAGGCGGGTGCTCCCCCCCCCTCTATGTCTGAGGCTATTATAGTGGTAGTGCCTAAACCCGGGAAGGACCCTGTGCACTGTTCATCATACCGCCCAATATCCCTGTTAAATGTGGATTTAAAGATCCTCACCCGTATGCTTGCCAATAGACTCAATGCTGTTATCTCCTTACTGATACATGGTGACCAAACAGGGTTCATGCCTGGGAGAGGGACGGATGTTAACTTAAGACGACCCTTTAATAACGTAGATCGGCTGCGTAGCACGGAGGGACAGGAGGCGATCGCCTCCCTTGACATAGAAAAGGCATTCGACTCTGTCGAATGGCCCTATCTGGTTGCGGTACTCCGGAAGTTTGGGTTTGGGGATCGCTTTGTCACCTGGATTCAGATGCTCTACTCCTCCCCCACCGCTAGGGTGCGCATTAATGACCTTCTGTCGGCTCCGTTCGGCCTGGGTCGGGGCACGAGACAGGGATGCCCTCTCTCGCCTGGACTTTTTGCCCTGGCGATGGAACCCATGGCTATCTGGCTCCGTGCCTCGGTCCAGGTGGGGGGTCTTGCAGTGGGAAGGTTGATGGAGAAGCTCTCTCTCTACGCTGATGACGCGATCCTCTACCTAAAAGACGCGGGGCCCTCATTGGCGGCGGCCTTGGGGATATTGGACACATTCTGAGTTTTTTCGGGTCTCCGGGTGAATTGGGGGAAGTCCCTGTTATTTCCGCTGGGTAACTCTCCCCTGAGACTGGATCCGGGCTTGCCACTTACGCAGGTCTCTGAGTTCCGATACCTGGGTGTGGTGGTGACCTCAGATCCGGCCTGCTTCCTCGAAAATAATCTATACCCCATACTTAGACAACTGAGGGCGAAATGTTTAACTTGGAAGACTCTCCCCTTGACGACGGTGGGCCGGATTAACCTGATAAAAATGGAATTCCTCTACTGCTTCCGGAACACCCCTGTCCAAATCCCTAACTCCTTTTTCCAGACTATGGAGGGCGTCATTTGCAACTTTGTTTGGGCAGGAAAGACTCCCCGAGTGTCCAGGAGAGCCCTGCGACTCCCTCTGTCTGAGGGGGGGCTTGGACTTCCCTGCTTTAAAACATACTATTGGGCGTCTGTCCTGGTGAGTGCCCACTGGTGGTTTGAGGGGGATCGGGATAACCCGGCAGTGACCCTGGAGACGGCACTGATGGAATCTTACGCTGGTCTGAGCAACCTGGTGTATAGGGGCCCAAAGGCATTTGGGACGGTCACGGGACCCATGCGCACTGTCTTGGGGGTGTGGGACAGGGCGAGGAGGGGACGGGTGCCGGAAGGCACTATTTCCCCGGAAATACCACTTTGGGGTAACCCGAGATTAGCTCATTTGCTCTCTATCCCGGAGCCCCAGCTCTGGGCCAGGCGTGGGATAACAATGATTAAACACATCATGCCTGGGGGGATGTTGCTGGGATTTGAAGCTCTCCGAGCCACGTATTCCTTGCCCTTGACTATGAGGTTCTGATACTTACAGCTGCAACACGCACATAGAGCCCAGTTCCCTGGTCCGATGAGGGTTGACTCGGAACGGATTGAGCGATTCCTTAGGTCAGAGGGGGTACAAAAGCCCTTGTCCTCCTTATATCTTCGGTTGACATGTCGGGGGGGACCCCAGTTGGTACCTCTCTACGAGAAATGGAAGGCAGACATACCTGCCCTGACAGAGGATCTTTGGGAGGATTGTGTCCAGACTTACATTTCCACAGTGATCTCCCCCAGGGAGCGGTTTATCCAGCTTAAATTTCTACATAGGGCCTACTACACCCCGACTAGGCTGGCTAGAATATACCCCACTGCAGATGCGAGGTGTACTCGATGTGGAGGAGAGGAGGGCACCTTTTTACATATGGTGTGGTCGTGTAGTGAGCTCCGATCTTACTGGGATTCAGTGGTTTCTACGGTACATCAGCTTGAAATGGACTCACTGATATTCCTACTGGGGTGTGGAGAGACACTGCAGGCTCCTAAGGCAACAAAGCTTCTTATATTCCATGTGGCTTTCTACGCCCGTAGGGAAATCATTCTGAGGTGGAAGCTGGCCTCCCCTCCTACGGTGGGACAATGGTTAGGCACGACTGACCGAATGCTTCCGATATACAGAATAACGTATATGAGACGCAACTGTGTTCGCAAATTTGATCGGATCTGGGGGAATTGGGTGGCGGCTAGGGGTCTCACTCTGGAGGGCCCGGGTGGAGAGACCGTGCTCCCGCCTGCATCGCCTGAGCGGTAGTCCGGGGGAGATGGATTGCGGCTTCGGGAGCTGGGGGGGAGACAAAGGATGTGTTTGATCTGAGAGGAGATCCTGAGAACACCCCCCCCCCGGTCTCCGGAAGCACGCCTATTCTTGTGTTTGACCGTCGGACCTCTTGCTCTTGCTTTCTTTCCCCCACTGCTCATGTTTTTTTCCCTTTTCCTTCTCTCCTTAGCCCTTTCCCGACCTTCTGCTGCTGAACTAGTTTTCCTTTTCCTCCCCCTTTTCTACTTCTCCTCTTCTTGCCCTCCTTTGCTGGAATGCTTTTTCCCCCCCCGCTCCTCTCTCCCCTCCTCTTACTCCTCTCCCTAACCCTATAGGGGCTCGTCCACAGTGGTATGGCTGACCCTGGGTTTGGGTTTGGCAGTGTCACAGACACAGAGTGAAATGATCCACAAGTTGACCTGTTTTGATGTATTTGTCTACTTGTACTTGTATCTTTATTCTGAGTTATCATTATTGTACTGTCTTGTACTGACTGTTGAAATGCTGAGTTTAGAATGTCGATATGTAATTGTCATTGTCTTTATGTGGTTGTTTTTATGTATGAAAATCCAATAAAAAGCATTAGCTGTAAAAAAAAGGTGCGCCAAAGTATGCCGAACACAAAGAATTTCCCCGTACTTAATAGCATGTGTATTACGCTCTTTTGTGCAAGGACTGGAGGTACCTCTGTAGAGTTAAGAAAAGGTGACGATTTCATCGTGGAGATTCTGTTCCGAGAGACCGTTTGTCTCTCACTACAGCAGCTTTTATTCTCTCTCAACAAAAGAATCAACCAGGAAGTGATGTCAAACAGGAAGTGATGTCAAACAGAAAATGATGTCAAACAGGAAGTGATGTTAAACAGGAAGTGATAACAGATCAGCAGAACATGTCCTCAAAGCAAGTGCATCCACGCCATGCCAATAAATCCATATCCACAAACACAATCTCCCATTAACACTGGAGCGAACTTTATCCAGCACTGCTCAGTGAGCAATGCACAATAACGTTACTATGATTCCTATGAATGGAAGCTTATCTGGAGGGACAATGCCATACTATCTCCAGCGCGCTGATCAGACGCATCAGAAATACGAACGCACGTTGCTTTCAAAAAGGTAGATATGTATCTTAAATACAGTAATACTATGTCCTCAAAGCAAGTGCATCCACGCCAAGCAAATAAATCCGTGCACCGCACAGGGGCCCTAGCCGGCGTCCATACACTCGCAAAGGAAACACTGCTCCGCCATTATCACAGGAAGATATCCACTCCAATGGTTTACACTCAGTGCTGATTTAATCCGTGTCACGCTCCAATCGAGCGTGGCGCAGAAATTCGGACACTGAGAGACATGATGACAATATTACAATATACTAAAACACATCCTATCCAGGTACAACCATCCCCCCCCTATAAATTCACAGAAACCCCCCTTGGACACTCTACTGTATTGGGGGTTTCATTAGTAAGGTTGACCATTGTACCTCCCTTACAAATAGAGGATCCCACAAACCTATCCCCTTTACAGGAAACTGATGCTGTAACATATCTGCGGGCCGCCTAACTGCCCGGATACCCATACAGGATTAGCAAGCGAGGCACCAGAGCTGATATTAAAACTATAGCTGATATTACCCTCTAGGAATGTATGTTACCCTCTAGGAATGTGTCTTTAAGTTCTATACACAAATATCTCCTTGTGGCCCTTGCTAGTTTGAGGTGCACTTCCTTCGCTAAAATAAACTAAACAAATAAACAAAACTGATACTCCAACTCTTTATTCTTTGACGTAGTTGAGCAACTTCTTGCAGTGACTGGCGTGGACCCAGTTGTCTCATCCCTCGAACTTCAGAGAGGTTGGCGTCGTCAGCGGCACCTGGAATGGCCCAAGATATCTCGGCACTAGTCCCATCCTTGGATGTTTCTTTAGCACATCACAATCAACTGGTTGACTAGAATGAACACTGGTTATTGAGTCTGGGTCCGGGAGAGACTCCCGCACCCGGTGGTGGACGTATGGTGATAACCCATGGGGCTGCCTAGGGGCACCCCTGATGGAATAAAGGGCTACAGCGAGACATTCAGGCCATGATTTTTTAGATGTTTGCAAAAGTCTGACCCAATTACCATCAAAGAAAAAGGCAGCCGTGGTGGTTCTCGACGTGATTCCCTACTAGGTTGGAAAATTGATAGTTTAGAAAGTTGGAAAATTGTCATTTTTCACACTATTATCTCCCCCCTTCTCTTCCTCCTCAAAAACAGGAAGAAGAGAAGCTGGATGCAACATGGTGCATCGTCTCTAGGCTAGGTTACACTCTTAGGTGGAGAGAAAGAGAGAGAAAGAGGATGAGAGAGAGAGGTGGAGAGAAAGAGATAGAGATGGAGAGAAAGAGAGAGAGATGGAGAGAAAGAGAGAGAGGTGGAGAGAAAGAGGTGGAGAGAAAGAGAGATAGGTGGAGAGAAAGAGAGAGAGGTGGAGAGAAAGAGAGAGAGAGAGAAAGAGAATGAGAGAGAGAGAGAGAGAGGATGAGATATCAGAGCAGAGTTAATTGCATCGGTGACAACAGAGACATCTGAGAAAAACTACAACAGATCCAGTGTTGGTGGATCCAGTCTGCTTCAGCAGAGTCAGCCCAGAAAGAGCCTCTTCCGCTTTGGACACTGGATCACTGATCGCGACTATCCCCTCGGACCAGGTCTACATAATGCGGTTCCTCCGGACTGAAACCGCCCTCTGTATGCCCCGCCGATTTACCATTATATAGTCTTCTGATGCCACAGCTTAGCTACATCCTTCCTGAGAGATACCTCACGCGGTACCCTCGGACATTTATACCATTCTTTAAGGGGTTTCATGGCCTGAACCCCAAACCCAGACCTCATGTACTGGGAGGCTGTCTGACTGTGGGAGGCCGTCTGACTGTGGGAGGCCTCATTTTTCCCTCCCTAACATGGACAGCCCATTGCCAATGACGATTCGAACCGGCTTTTTACAGTAACTCTGCGTCCAGAGTACCCTTGCACACCTTTAGGAGCAGTACCGCCCGGTGACTATTCTCACGGTACCGGCTTGCTTCCGAACTCCGATTATTGTACACGGCCCAACGCCGGTCAGCTAGAAACTAAAAACCACAGTGGTATGTTAACAGCTATCCGCGCCTTAGCAACCACACACCCAACTCCACTAATGTTGGGGGCCTTAGAATCCACTCGTTCGTTTTAACCCTACTCTGTGTCGTAAGACAGCCCCAGAATACCATGAAGATCCTCCGCTATACAATACAATGGCTTCAGTCTATTCCTTGATGTACCAACTACTATGGGGATGCCGTGTAACCGCGTATTTACTTGTTACTATCACTTGCGCAATCCGCCTCAGATTTTGAAATTCAGCAAAAAGTAAGAATTTCCCTTAAAACTGAAACTCAATACAAAAACAGAAAAGAATAAAAACCTATTGCCTTTGGAACACACACCCTGCAATCGAACAATTGTGTCATTAACATATCACTGTCGTGGTGGGTTCGCCTGAAACAGTAAACAATGCTAGTACAGTCTCTTTCCACCCCAGGATTGACCTGCTAATTTTTCCAGTCTCAAGCCAATGTTAGATTAATTTTACCAAAGAAGCAGGATTTAACATTACAAAAAGGTCCCCAATACAGGTTTCTAGGGAAAGAAAAGTTACATTAATTTCGGTCCATTTTTTCCTGCAATACAAACAGTAAAATGGTTTAGAAAGATCTCAACATCTCTTCATCCCCCCTTCTCTGGTACACAAAATTTGAGACTCTGATCTGTTCCCAGAACCGATCTCGTTCTTTCCTAAGCTTACTATTTTCCCATTTCAACAGTTCATATCGGGCTTTAAAATCTGTTCCTTGAGTCCAAGGCCCTGGCTGTCCCTGGCTTCTATGCCTTTGCAAAGAACCATGTCTGGGACCATTACCCCACCTTGGTGAATAAACCACTTTACTCCTAGGCATGGTTCTTGGAGACTTAGAATTTCTGTGAATGTTGCCTTTAGCTACCGCACAGTACCTAGCAATATGCCCAATTCTTTGGCATGCGAAACAACGCTTAGCTTGCCTCCCCGCACAAAACCTCTGAGCACATGGTGACCTACCCTGCTGCCCAACATTACCTATCCTAGCAGGACCAAATCCCCCACCGGACTCATCTGAGATAACCTCTTGGACTGTATTAATACTTCCGACCACAGTTACATCGTCAATCCCTGAGTCAGTTTCAGAATCTGACCCAGAGTTCTCAGAAACATTAACTGCAGTCATAATCGCACTATGACTCTCTAACGGTTGTTTCAGTGACTATCTGGGCCAGACCCTGAGAATGCTCGGCCTTTGCCCTCCTGTAGAGACCAGACAATTCCATTACACTTTCAGTCAACCGTTCTTTTTCCTTGCGCAGCTCAGTCACAGTACGTTCATACTCAGTGCTATCTTCAGCAGCGTGCTGGACAAGAGTTCTCAATTTCCCAATTTCAAGTTTTAAATCTTCCACCTGTCCTTCCAAACTCAGCTTCAGCCTACAAGACTCCTGATATTTATCAGCTATCCAACCAGCAGCAAAAATCAGAGCATACTTTGCCTTTCGCTTGCGCCACTGTCTGGAAGCAACCATGCGTGTTACACAACTCTGAGCTTGTAGCCACGGGTCAGAAGACCCTTGCATGAATTCAACAATGGCCGCCGTGCCTTCCACTTTCGCTACCTCTTTAAAAATGGCTTCCATGATACAGGAATTGTAACACTGCAATCGCATTAATGCCATCAAACTATGGCTTGTTGTCCCAATACTTTTGGCACAGAACTACAAAGCACCACCCTTTTACACTGCAGTACCTGTAATAACCACCAACTATTAACTATGCCAAACAATTCAGTATAACAGCCTCACACACTCAAGCATTAAGCAAAATCAGTAACTCTAGGACAATTTCACTACTAAACTGCCCCTAATGTTCACACAATGATAAGAGTTACAAAAGACAAAATCACTATCCTGCACAAAAACAGACATTTGATGCAAAAAGCAAACAAATCGCTTTCCATGGACACCAAACTCAGCTGAAAGTGACCCAGCCTAAAACTGAATTCCTTGTTAAAAACCTGCAGCACCAAACCGAATACAACAAAAACGAATTTTAATTCAGAACTGCAACAATAGCACTAAAACTGCCTTCTAAAACTAAAACCGAATAAAATCACTACAAAAACAAGATGGCCGCACAGCCATGTGGTCCTCAATGCAAAAACAAACACAAAGGAAAACAAAGATGGCCGCTGGCCACATGGTCTTACACAAAGGACACCAAGATGGCCGCTCTGAGATCCAGTACAAACACAGAGAAATACACCAATAACTGAGCTTTAGAGCCTAGAAGACAAAACCTGCATCAAACTGACATCCAGCCCAAAAACAAATAGATTTCCGCTCCGCATAAAACACTTTTACCGCAAAAACCTAACACTGAGCTTCTCACATAAACAGCAACCCTCTCACCACACACGTCACAATCTGACCATACAATCTCTGCACAATCAACTCAGATCCACCCAAAACTACACAACTCAGAAGCACTTACCCAGTCCTGGCAAAAAGAGCGAAAATGTTCTTTCGTCGAGCAGAAATTCTCTGACACAGCGGGCAAAAATACAATTTTACTTACAGTCTCTCCCCTTTTGTCCACTGCTCAGAGAATCCTTGCCGACTCCTGGCTGGCTCACCATTTTTTTATGGAAATTCACTTGGTTCAACGCACAAATCCATGCCGCACTAAACTGCGCCAAAGAATGCCAAACACAAAGAATTTCCCCCGTGCTTAAAAGCACAGTTGTATTACGCTCTTTTGTACAAGGACTGGCAGTTCCTCTCGCAGAGTCATGTAGTGTCAGGACACAGGAGACAGGTCTTGCTTGCTAGATCCATGCTAAGAAAGAGCCAGAGCACACGTATTTGTTTATTTTATAGTGGGGCAGACAGGAAGTGGGGCAGACAGGAAACCACCATCACTTCAACATAGCCAGCTAACAAAACACATTAATACAATAATCTATTACCACCGGAGTGAACCTTATCCACCTCAGCTCAGTGATCAATGCCCAATAACGTTACTATGATTCTCTTATTTACAGGGACAACGTCATATCATCTCCAGCGGTTGATCAGACGCACTAGAGACAACAAACGCACGTTCCTTTCATATACTGCGTTCAAAAGAAATGCATCCACGCAAGCCAACAAATCCATGCATTGCACCCCAGCCGGCGTCCATACATTCGCCAAGAAGACACTGCTCCACCACGCATAAGATATCTACTCCAACGGTTTACTCTTAGTGGGGATTTAAATCGGGTCACGCTCTAATTGGGCGTGACGCAGCAAACCCTGACACGGAGAGACATAATGACAAAATATTACAATCACTAAAAACACATCCTAGTAAAATTTCCACAACAGTGGGTTCCCAAGAGTATTGTTGCAGTGTCTCAATCAAGTGCCCCGAGTCTCTAAGGCAGGATGCTAGTGCGGTTACCATGGGTTGTAGAAAAAAGTCTACATAGCGGGAAAGGCCACTGGTCAAACTGTCGATGCTAGAAATGACGGGGCGCCAGGGGGGATGTGAATTTTGGTAAGTTGGTAGAAGAAAGGTGTTCTGGGTTGGGTTGGACAGAGGACATGTTTTTCTTTTTTTGTAATTATTTGTTCATCAAAGGCTTGATTGGTAAGTCTTTTTAATTCCAAGAGGAATTGGGCTAGTGGGTCTCTGGGGAGTGGATGGTAGGTGGAGATGTTGGAGAGCAGACGTAACGCTTCATTGGTGTAGTCGACTCGATAACAATGCGACTTCTGCGCACTGTGCGCTTCAGCATGTGCTGACCCCGCTCTGTCATTTTACATGTCCTACCACTGCGTGGCTGAGTTGCTGTTGTTCCCAGTTGCTTCCACTTTGTTATAATACCACTAACAGTTGACCATGGAATATTTAGTAGCAAGGAAATTTCATGGATGGACTTATTGCACAGGTGACAACCTATCACAGTACCATGATTGAATTCACTGAGCTCCTGAGAGTGACCCATTCTTTCACAAATGTTTGTAGAAGCAGTCTGCATGGCTAGGTGCTGGATTTTATACACCTGTGGCCATGGAGGTGGTTGGAACAGATCCAATGATTTGAAGGGGTGTCTCAATACTTTTGCACTATAGTGTATTCTTCTCTCTATCCCCATAAAACATCTTCTCTCTCTAGTGCATGCGGAGGGTGGGAACGAGAAGATGGCGCATGGGGATGGGAGAGAGAAGAGGGCGCATGGAGAGGGAGAGAGAAGAGGGCATATGGGGGAGGGGAGGGAGAAAGAAGATGGAGCATAAAGGGAGATAGAAGATGGCGCATGGGGAGGGAGGGAGAAAGAAGATGGCGCATGGAGAGGGAGGGAGCGAAAGAAGATGGTGCATGGAGAGGGAGGGAGAGAGAAGATGGCACATGGAGAGGGAGGAGGGAGAAGATGGTGCATGGGGATGGGAGGAAGAGAGCCTCTTCTCTCTCCCTCCCATCCCCATGCACCATCTTTACAGCACATGAAGAGGGAAGGAGAGAGAAGATGGTGCATGGAGCAGGAGGGAGAACATGGCGCATTAAAACTTAACTTTTATTTGTTCATTAAAAAAAGATAATCACTAAAAATAAGTTTTATGCAATATAACGTATCATATAATATTGTAAGAATATATCCCCCTCTTTGCCGTATCACTACACCCACAGTGCATCAATTATATATGGAAACTTACATATAAGGGCTAGTTCACACCAGCCCCAGTGTTCCGGCCCAATTCTGGCCGGAACGCACTGGATCGCATACCGGCTGCCTCACTTTGTTATGGGGCGGGAGGGGGCATGGCGGGGCATTGAACTCAATGGCACCACAGCTATGCCCTCCGGCCGCAGTGCGATCACCCGCACAGGAAAGCGTGGCACATCAATGACTGCGTTCCCGTCTGGTGCGGTCAGAAAAAATGCTGCATACACTATTTTTTCTGACCATATTGGAACACAGGCATTGATGTGCCACGTGTTCCCGTGCGAGTGATCACACTGCAGCCGGAGGGCATGGCTGCGGTGCCATTGAGTTCAATGCACCGCCACACCCCCTAACAAAGTGATCCAGCTGAAATGCGATCCAGTGCTTTCCGGCCAGAATCAGGAAAAGCACATCCATTAATATAGAGCTGTTTTCTCTGGGCATGTAGCGACTGTTGCTTGCGCCATAAAGTTTCCTGTCTTTCTGCCATGTCCCCAGTGCCCCGGTCCGAATGCGTAATGGTCCTGTGTTAGTGTTTCAGTAAAGTCCATATAGCAAATGCCGGCCCATATGGTCCAGAGCCATCAGGCCTAGGAAGGAACGCAGACCCTTCAGTTTTGTAGCAGCAAAGCCAGCTTAACGATCACACACCTAGCTTTGACTAATTAGTAATAACAAAAGTTTAGCTAAGACTTGTAATCCTATCATTGCAAAGCATGCCCTACAAGTGGGAAATAGTAAATACACAGTCATAATCCCTACATTATTTTTCCTCTGTGCATTATTTACATGGGTTTTTGTTTTGCTTTTGGCAGAAAAATAAATGGAGGGCGTCCAGGCATTAGAGCGATGCAGCGCCTAAAACTGTGGAGGAAGCGGTGGTGGTGGAAGAAGCCACTGCCATAGAACCCATGGTGAAGTTGGTGGAGGATTCTCCTGAGACTCAGGGGTCCACAACCACTAGTATGTACTGTTTACATTTTCACAAACTTTTACTCAAAACCAGAAACATGTTTTTATTACTCTATTTCCCTCTTTTGTATATTGGATACAAGAAGCAAGACCTGACCGGGTCACATTTGGCAAGGTGGTTGCAGAGCTGCAGGGCTGTAATAAGAGGCTGGACACTTTGAGAAGGAGATGGAGCGGATGTGTGGGGAGGTGCGGGAAAGCGCCACACAGTCACCAGTGCTATGGACGCTCTACAACGTCTCTAAGGCTTCCTCTACCACCTCCTCCTTTTCTATATTTTATGTTTGTTTGTTCTTAATATTGTTAAAAATTTTATGTGTTATTATAGTGCCAAAAGTTTGCGCAACATTTCAGAAAAGTAAGCCATCAGTGGCATTTTATATTTTGGCTTTCATTAAAAAAAAATTAAAAGTTTAAGCACTGTTTTTCATTTGTGTCTGTGCGTTGCTTTTACATACTGGCATAATGTGTATTGAGTTATTTCCTCACTCATATGTACATAAATCTGTTGATATATATATATATATATACGGACATAAATCTGCCAACATCATTATGAACACGAATCTGTGAACATACATTGCCAGGCCCCAAAAAAGTAAAACACTTTAACATTTCATTATACTCAATTTACCTTTGATTATGGCACGCATTAACCATGGCATTGTTTTTTATACGCTTATACAACGTCACAAAAAATTTTTCCATCTCGAGTTGCATTCATTTCACACCAAGATCTTGTAGTGATGATGGGAGAGTCGGACTACTGCATGAAGTCTTCTCCAGCACATCCAAAAGATTCTCAATGGGGTTAAGGTCTGGTCTCTATGTTGACCAATCCATGTGTGAAAATGATGTCTCATGCTCCCTGAACCACTCTTTCACAATTTGGTATTGTCATCTTGGAATATCTCAATTAAATATACAGCACTAATTACAAGTGTAAACATAAACTGTTTCTAACATGCAACTGTGTCACTATAGTGCAATCAATGCTGTTTTTAAAAGGTGACGTGTGAAACACAATGTTATTAAATAATGTTGGTGTCAATATCCTCTGTAGATAAAAAACCGTGACTAAAAACAAATTGTCAAGCCAATATCATGTTTCAACAAAAATATTATTAAATGTATTTTGTATTCTTCACATTAATTCTAATAAGTGATATATCTCTGTGCAATAAACGTATATACTGTATGAAATAAAAAAGTCTCTGTGATAATTTGGCTCCGCTTCAATAAAGGTGGTCGAGCCTGCCAGTGGTCGAGCCTGCCAGTGGTCGAGCCTGCCAGTGTTCGGTGGTTTAAATAGTGTTTTTCTGGGGTTTATATTATTACCAACACATCCCCCTTTCAAAGTGCGTACTCACCGCAAACTTTTGGCTGTAACAGACAGCCCCACACGTTTTGTCTGATGGAACACGCTAATGCGGCGTCTTTACCGACACGCACTTTACCATCATTTTCCGATTGTTTTCGGACAGACCGGACGTGTTTTATTGTTACTGAATTTTATTTATCTAATAAACTACTCCTGGAAATTATTACACGATGAAGGATCTATTACCACCGGAGTGAACCGATTTGTTACGGTAGACCCGCCTGGTCCGAAAACAATCCGATTTGGTATGGTAGACCCACCATACCAAATCGGATTGTTTTCGGACCGACCCGACGTGTTTTATTGTTACTGAATTTTATTTCTCTAATAAACTACGCCTGGAAATTATTACACGATGAAGGATCTTTTTCTTTGCATGATTGGATGAACATTCTACATTTCGAAGATTAGCGTGTTCCATCAGACAAAACGTGTGGGGCTGCCTGTTACAGCCAAAAGTTTGCGGTGAGTACGCACTTTGAAAGAGGGATGTGTTGGTAACAATACAAACCCCAGAAAAACACTATTTAAACCACCGAACACTGGAAGGCTCGACCACCTTTATTGAAGCGGAGCCAAATTATCACAGAGACTTTTTTATTTCATACAGTATATACGTTTATTGCACAGAGTCAATAATACCACAAAGATTTTTATTCAGATATATGTTTATTGCACAGAGATATATCACTTATTAGAATTAATGTGAAGAATACAAAATACATTTAATAATATTTTTGTTGAAACATGATAGCACATTGGCTTGACAATTTGTTTTTAGTCACGGTTTTTTATCTATAGAGGATATTGACACCAATATTATTTAATAACATTGTGTTTCACACGTCACCTGTTAAAAACAGCATTGATTGCACTATAGTGACACAGTTGCATGTTAGAAACAGTTTATGTTTACACTTGTAATTAGCGCTGTATATTTAATTGAGATATCTATAGACCCATTGGTTTACAGTACAGCAGCTTTTAATCAACAATTATCGATACTGTATAGATCACTTTATATTTTATATTAGTACACATTGTTTATAGTTGTCACAGAATATTTAGGATTCACTGTATCTAATTTGCCGTCACCTAGTTGTATTACTATTCATCGATCCATGGTTTACATTTTATTGGTATATGTTCATATGTTAATAATTGAACTCCTAGCGCTGCTCATCCAGTTAAAATAGTCATCTTGGAATATGCCCAATGTGTCATCAGGGAAGAAAAAAGACATTCATTGAAAAACATGGTCATTCGGTTTATTCAGGTAGACAGCTGACCTCATATTTTGGGGCCCATACATATTGCTGAACACGGACCTAACTAGCTGAAGCAAACCCAGATCATAACACTGCCCCCACAGGCTTGTACAGTAGGCACTAGGCATGGCGTGTGCATCACTTATTCCAGCTCTCTTCGTTCCTAGCCTGATGCATGCATCATCACTATGGAACAGGGTACAAAGTGGACTAGTAAATTGTAACCTTTTTTTCAGATTAGCCTCACTGATGAGTGGTTTCATTAGGGCTGCACAGCTGTTTAGCTTCACTCTGCATCCCTTCAGTTCTCTTCACACTGTGTGTGAGGTGAAAATGTTTTCACTTCCACTATTACAATTAGTCATTATTTCCACTGCTGATTTTTTTACAATCTGATTTCAACAGAGGTTTCAGTAATCTATGCTCAATATTAAGTAGTATAGCATGCATGGTAATAGGGGATATAGAGAAGAATTTGTAGGCCACCACATGTCAACTGACACTATATTAGATAAATATAGTACAGACGTCAAGAGAACGGCGTGGCCATAGGATTCTTCAAAAACTTGGTCCAGCCAACTCCTTCATGAATACTCTCGTGCCTGTGTGAACCTACAAGCCACAGAATTCAACAAGAAACCAAGTGTGTTGATTCCTGCCCCCCGGGTTTTTGGGTCACCTGCTCGTCTGTGGGGCTCCTTAGTGATCACTAAAACAAGAGGTATAAAAAATTTTACATAAAAAAATTAGAAGCCAAGTTCCCCCCATCTATTTGTGCATTTTCATATAAATGTAGAAGGGACATCTACCCCAAAAAAGGAAAAGCAAAGCGCTAGGATGGGCACTTGGGGAGATGCTACAGCAGCTGTCTTGTAATGCAGCTGCTGGTGTGAATGAAGCCTAAATGGGGGCGCACGCAACAGACACGGACTGACTGGCCAGCGGTAGGGATGAGTAAAAAAAGATTTAAGAGTAGACATGTGCCATTTGTTTCATATCAAATTAAAAATTGGACAATTACAAATGAAAAACTTACAAATCCAAACTCATCTTAGTTTTTTATAATGAAAATTTCTGATGCATCAAAATGTTTTCCAGAATGTCATTCTCAATGAACCTTTCTTCCTAAATGACAAAGAAAAAAAAACAGTGTGGGTTCCCCTCCCCAACTCATAACAGACCCTTTAGGTCTGGTAAGAATTTTAAGTGGGAACCCCAACATCAAAAAAAGAAAATAGGGTCCACCTTAAAATTTCAAACCAGACCCTTAAACCAGGCACTGGCTTGGCAGGCCAAGAAGGGTAGTGGACGAACAAATACTGTGTTGACAAAACATGTCTACACAGTATTCACCATTTGAATTAATGACAGGGAGAAAAATTTCACTTGTGTTCCTACATGAACCTTTTATGTCTACACCGGAGAGAGAGACAATAGCTAAAAATAGGTGGTTACAGATGTTGCAAAATGCTGCTTCAAACATGCAAAAAATGGTTCCTCCATATTCTTCAAAATTTCTCAAAGGGGACATGTCATGGTTAAAACTTTTAGAAAGAGTGGACAATGGCAAAGTAATTGGGAAATTTTGGAAACATTAGGAGTAATGGTACAACTCCAAAGACCTCTCAATTCAACGAAGAATGCACGTAGACAGAAAAAAACATGGGTTCACACTGACCAATGTAAACTGTTTATGCAAAGATAATGATACTGCATTTCTTTTACAGAAATTGCTGTTTCAAGATGCCAGAAATCTCAAAAGGAGGAAAAGATAACGTAAAATAAGCAAAGAAAAGATAAAAGTATTGAGAAGAGAAAATTTACCATCATCTGACTTATTTTTTCTCTAGGGACAATACTAACTGTGATAACATATATTATAAACTTTTCCAGACATGCAGAGGTTAACACCTATGACACTGATTCCTTACAGGAGAGACATTTAACACTTACCAGAAATAAAACATTTTTTACAAGAAAGTGATATTGATACAAATGTGGATTTTTTAGGATATGTTTGCATAGGTCATGGTATTGCTTGTTGTATGGAGTTGTATGAACATAGTAGTGAAATTGAAGTGCATGCCAGAATGGAATCAAAAACAGCATTTGTTAAAATGTACATTATAATAAGACTGCAACATGGGAATTTGGCATTCTGATATGTAGTTTTAAAAGGAAATTAATCTACAATTTGGTCAGGAGATGTAACAAGGGATATGGTACAATCTGGTGCTACAGGTAGATCCAAAATAGAAATCTGGTATTTCACACAGAATTATTTACAATATCTAGATCTGGAACATCTAAATATTAAAGGGGATGAAACAGAAGATATAGTTAGAGTATGGAATTTTCAAGTAAGTTCGTAAGTTCCTCCATCCTCTAAATAAAATTAACTTCGTCGACCCACTCTCTAATCTGCGGCAATGCTGAAGATCTTCAGTGCCCCGGTATCACCGTTCTGGCTGCAACTAAAAGATGTTGCATTAGGCCTCTGAAACCCTTGCGGATATCTTCCGGTATATTTGAGAGCAAAGCTATTTCTGGTGTTACTGACCAGTTTATCTCAATAAGCTTCTCACATATAATAACTATGGTTTCCCCAATATAGTCTAATCGGTTCACATGACCACCAAATATGCCGCATATTTCCCTCTTCGTGACCGCATCTCCAGTATTGCTTAGATATAACTGGGTATATACTATGCAGGGTAGTTGGGCACCTGTACCATCTTGAAATTATTTTATAATTTCGTTCTTGAGCTTTCCTCGAGATACTAGATCTAAATGTTAAAGCAAAGGATCGATTCCAATCCTCTGTTGAGATCTCATGTCCTAGTTCTTGTTCCCACATTCTAGTATAATATGGACGGTTAGAATATACCGGTTTCAATAATATATTATATAATGTAGATATATTATAGGTCCCTCCTCCCCTGTTTACACACAAATCTTCAAATGCTGTCATATAGAGAGTGACCTAAAAAAAAATCAATTGCAAGTATTGCAACCACCGTCCCCCTGCTACATCCTCTGTACTTATATCTGATAGAGACCTCAAGCCATCTTTCGTTAATGCTTGAATAATTGGAGATGGATCGAGCAGCCCATTTAGAAGGGAAATTAGATTGAATAACAGTCTGCTCTTTATTCGGTAATGAAACATCTAAACACTCTGATTTTGTAGCATTAATCTTAAAATTGCTCAGACGCCCAAAGCACTTATCTCCTACCTCTATGCCCCTAATATCTTCATTCATACGCAAAGCCTTAGCCAAATGTTCCATCGAAATATAGAAATGGAGACAGCGGACATCCCTGTCGCATCCCATTCGTAATTTGTACTGATTCTGATAGATATCCATTAACCCGTATTCTTGCAGTACGGCAAGAATAAAGTGCTAAGATATTTGCTATAAAAGAAGAGGGCATCCCAGTCTGCTTCAATGTTGCCTCAAGAAATCTCCAGTCCAGGCGATGAAATGCCTTTTCCGCATCTATCGACCGCAAACAAAGTGGAATCTTTCGTGTTTGGGCCAAATGGATCAAAGAGAGTGTCTTTATTGTATTATCTCGTCCTTTTCTACCAGGAACGAAGCCTACCTGGTCCAAATGGATAAGGGATGAAATATATAGTTGGAGACGTAGTGCGTACATCTTAGCATATATTTTTTAATCCACATGTATTAACCCCTTCGTGACGGGAGACGTACAGTGTACGTCCCGGCACTTTGTGCCTATATGACTCGCCACGTACACTGTACGTGACGAGTTATATCAGGCTTTGTAATGCTGGTAACAGCTGATTCTCAGTGGTTACCAGTCATTAATGAATGCCTCAATATTGAGGCATTCATTAATGAAATAATTAAGCTTTTTGTAGAAGCTTCTTCCTTTCAGTAATGAAATAATGAAGCCGTTACATGCAAATACAGGACCGCAATTTGCGATCCTGTAGTTGACAGCTGAAAATAGCAGAGAGGTAGCAGTGACTCACTTCTCTGCTATTTGTTTTGACAGCTCGAGAGCCCGATGTTTAGATACATTTCATATATAAAAATATTTTTTATACTATAATTAATATTAAAAAATCTAAAAAAATTAATAATCAAAACTTGTGAAAAAAAGTGTTTTCTTCTAGTTTTTTTCCTCATTTTTTTATTTTATTCAAACTAAGTAAGGGGTTATCTGTCCTCTAAAAAACTATATATAATATGTGTGGGTACATTTAGTAAGAAAGTATATTACTGCTGTGGAAGAATCACACAGCAAAAATGTAAAAAGTGTGTCAGTCATTTATGAACAGAAACTGAAAACTAGCTCAGTCATGAAGTCATAAGGATATTGGCCTATAGCTTGCACACTGTGTCAGGAGTTTCTGTCATTTGGGTATGAGTACTATATGAGCCTCTTGTATTTGTCTTGTAAAAGAACACATTATATGAGATGGCATTATAGACTGAGTTAAGGATTGGAGCCAACTCCTTTCTAAATTCTTTATAGAATGCCCCTCCATACCCATCAGGGCCAGGGCTCTTTCCAGAGGGCAAGGACGCAATCCGCATTCTCTATTTCTTCTGAAGTAAATGGGGAACAAAGGGATTCTACCGCATTAATATCTAATTCTGGTAATGCCGTATTATTTATATATGTCCTGTACTATTATCCCTTTCGGTTAACCTATTCCCTATATTATATAACTCCGAATAATATTGGTGAAAGGATTTCCCAATAAGCCCTGAGGTAAACACTAGGCCTCGAGTTGGACATTGAATTTTGAAATAAATGGATAGGTTCCAATCAAGGAAATGAATGCTACGAATAGTACTTTGATGATTCCTGTAGCAGGGAAAGAACAAATATTAGTTCCAATTACTGTTTTAGGATTACCTGTGAGTGACACTCAGTTGT
The DNA here is from genome assembly GCF_000935625.1 of Nanorana parkeri. Taxonomy (NCBI): domain Eukaryota; kingdom Metazoa; phylum Chordata; class Amphibia; order Anura; family Dicroglossidae; genus Nanorana; species Nanorana parkeri. The sequence continues at coordinate 18,235 of NW_017308569.1, read as the reverse complement.
TATTTTATCGGTTACAATACACAGATTTTGTTTTTTATCGTATATAGTTTGGAATTAGAACAAATATATCTATCATCTTATTTACATTTTAATCCAAAGTGATCTGTTTGCCTAATCAGGAAAATTGTATATTTAATTCTTGTTATCATAATCACACTTTATGTTCAACAAGAATAGAAAAAGTTACAACTTCTTTTGACTTAAAGGGGTTCTAAAGCCTCCCGTTTTGTTGCCTATATCTACTGCTATCAAGCAGTAGATATAGGCAAACAGTTTTTTTTTTAAAACAACCGCTAAAACAGCGGTTTAAACTTACCTTTTTTCTTTGCGAGCTCCCGCGCCGAGAATCGGGAGCTGCTTGTACGGCCGCAAAGGATCTTGGGGCGGGCACATGCGCAGTTCCGATTCTCGGCCGGGAGACGAGCAGAGGCGCAAGGTAAGTCTATGGACGCGTGCACCCGCATGCAGACACTGCTGGATCGGAAGTGCCTGCAAGCAGAGAGGTGTCAGCGCTGGATCAGAGAGCCGCCGCACCGCTGGAGGGACAGATGAAAATATGGGGAAAGAAGAAGAAGATCGGAACAAAAGACATCATTTAAGGTAAGTGCTAACATTAACATGGGGGGGAGGGAAAAATGTTTTTGACTTTAATGTCACTTTAATTACCCTTCTAGGAAAGAAGAAAGTTTGTTTTCAAACAATGATGGGCAAAGAAAGGGTTATAGCTTTCTTTTCATCCTGTGTGCATACAGAGAATGTTCCTTGGGGGTTGTATTGTAAAGAAGGACACCTCGTAGCAATCAGTGTCAATGACATGAGAGTAAATATAACTAATTTTCTTATGAGGAATATAAGTGCTCTTCCTATACAATATAACTTATCAGAAGTAAATTAATTTCCATGGAAAAATTGGGCAAATATTATCCAAGAGGACAAAGGATTATTATCAGTATTATCTGAAGAACTTAAAAAAGCAGACATAGTATTTAAACATGAACAAGGAAATTTACAGGAGATAGAACATGAATGGCCTGAATTTTTATGGTGGTCAAAATTAAAGCACACTATATGTATGTGGGGAAAAACTTCAGTCGCATCTGCAGTAGGAAAACATTTATTTCATCCATTAATTATTATAGATACAAATAGCACTGCCCAGAGAGTCAGCCCAGGTGATCTGAAACCTCACCTCTATTTAATCCATGAAACAAAAATTCACAACCTAGGTTGTAATGGGGTTTTAAAGAGGCGTCAGATGGTTTTCGATTGATATAAATTTATTACAATTAATTAAAATTATTACATAACAAAAGTTAAAATTCATTATTCTTAATAAGCATGATTCTCAAAGCCTGGGTTCTTGCCTAATTCTCACAATTCATGTATTTACATGTTCCATTCATATTATATACATCTAATTTTATCACATAATTCATGTGGAGTAATTAACTGCTCCAATTCATCCAACGCGTTTTGCTTGTAAGCTTCCTCAGGGAGTTTTATTCCCGGCAAGAATCTAGTTATGAATAGGTAATTCATTGTTTAGCGGTATGTCCATCAATAAACCATACTTTACAAATATATATATTCTGTTCAGCTAAACATGTTTCCTCCTTAATATAACTTAACTATGCAGGCACTCACCCCAGACTCCGGGATCGTCCAGAGACCTACTTCCAGGAAGACAGGATAATAATCCAGCCCTCCCCAGAGTTTTCATGCAGCGGAGCCACAGATGCACAGTAGGACCATCTCCAGTCCTGATATCTACAACATAACCATGTTCATTTATTTACAATTTATTCTTCGTTTATTTATTGTTCTTATAGTTAATTTATGTAAAAAGAGAAATTAATTTAAACCCTAATCATTATCACCCAAGAGAATTATATAAATAAAGTACCATAGTGCTTACTGTTACTTGTTTCCTCCTATTTGTGTAACTCTTATAATTACTTATTTATTACACCTTTTATATTTTATACAAGAAAATATATATATTTTAATTATATATTTTATATACATACCCCGTGATGTTTATGAATCATTTAGCTTTTTTTTTTTTCAAACAAACTTTATTCTTATCGTCCAGAGACCTACTTCCAGGAAGACAGGATAATAATCCAGCCCTCCCCAGAGTTTTCATGCAGCGGAGCCACAGATGCACAGTAGGACCATCTCCAGTCCTGATATCTACAACATAACCATGTTCATTTATTTACAATTTATTCTTCGTTTATTTATTGTTCTTATAGTTAATTTATGTAAAAAGAGAAATTAATTTAAACCCTAATCATTATCACCCAAGAGAATTATATAAATAAAGTACCATAGTGCTTACTGTTACTTGTTTCCTCCTATTTGTGTAACTCTTATAATTCCTTATTTATTACCCCTTTTCTATTTTATACTATGTTTATGAATCATTTAGCTTTTTTTTTTTTCAAACAAACTTTATTCTGTTTTTCGGTCACCCCCACATGGGGTATAACCTTTTTTAACAAATAAAATGGAATAAAATAAAAACAAAAACAAATAAAGTACTGAAAAATACAGATTTTACATCTGGGGGTCGCTTGTCGCAACCCCCATAAGTGCATCTTAACTTCTTCTCTTCTAACATTCCCAACAATTTTTCCCATGCTGGTTGCCACATTAATATTACTTCTCAAAATCGACACTCCAAGTACTGATTGCTCCTTAGAGTGTCACTCGTGATTCCCGATACATCTCATAGGTTACACTTTGACATCTACAGTTCATTTTAAGGTACTTCCAGGCCTCCCAGGCTATTTGACAGTTTGGCCTTAAGGTACCATTTAGAATATATAAAGGGTTGCATTATATGGACCAACTCCGCCCCCTCAAAGGTTGCTTCCACATAATATTTCCACCGCTTGAAAAACCTCGTAGTTAGTGCATCCACCTGCGTTTCAGTGTCTAGTTTTTCCTGAAGAAATAGGATTTTCAGTTCTGAGGTGACCTGTGCAATTGATGGTGTGGAAGATGCGTTCCAAGATCTCATTATGCATCTCCGCGCCGCCAGCAGGCATATATGTAGCCAGTCACTACCCTTGTAGGTTGAGCATTGCGGTTCCTCGGCCGAGTATTCGGGTATACTGAATAAGTATAGCAATGGATTCAGTCGTGGGGTCCACGTATGACCAGAACTGTCCCATAGAGGGGCACGTCCATAAACAGTGGGCCAATAATGGGCGATATAGTCCACACTTGGGGCACAGGGATAACAGTTGTTGTGCAGACGCTCCGGTGGGTAGGAAGTACGCCACATAAGCCCGATGCATTATTTTGAATTGAGTCTCCCTCCAGTTTTCATTGATAACCAGCCTGCATACCAGATTGTATCCATCCACTATGCGTTCTACTAGGTCTGGGGTCGGGAAGTCTTTTGACCACTCTTTGACATTTGAAGAGGATAGTTTGGCCACATATGTGAGCTGTATTCCCAGGTAGATATCAGAGATAGAATAATTTCCTCCCCAGATGTAGTGGTGAAAAACATTTTGGGGTCACAGGAGAAATTTCTTTGAGGTTTCCGTGAGCCAGTCCACAGCATGGCGCAATATACATGCCAAGTTATACAGTCTGACATTTGGGAGATTTGAGCCCCCCCTCGCTCCTCGGGAGCCACAGCTTTTTCATAGCATTCCTCGGACGTCTAGCGCGCCATATGAATTGACCCATGGCCTTATTGAGACGTTGGATATCCTTGTGTTTTAATAACAAAGGCACCGTCTGGAGCGGATATAGCAGTCTCGCAAAGCTAGTCATTTTCACTAGGTGAATTCTCCCGAAGAGCGATAGGGGCAAATTCCTCCAATTCTCCAATTCCCGCACTATCCTGTCTATTAGGGGAGGAAAGTTCAGATTATACAGTGTTGATGGCAGTTTACCTACTTTAAGTCGCAGGTAAGTGATGTCCGAGCGTGCCACCGCAAATGCCGAGGAATTGTCCCACATAGAGGAAGGGTAATATTGTCCCACGTCCCAAGGGTAATATCTCACTCTTGGCATAGTTTATTCTTAGCCCTGAGAAAGTTCTATAGGTGTTAAAGAGGTTTTGAATTGTCAGTGAATCCTCACTCGGGCAGGAGGTGAACAGCAGAATATCATCGGCAAAGATGGAGATGCGCAGTTCCTCTTTGCCAATTGCTATTCCCTGCAAGGGGGCTGTCTGGATGATATATCTGGTCAAAGGTTCCAGGGCTAAATTAAATAGTAGTGGGGATAGGGGGCATCCCTGCCGTGTCCCTTTACTTAACCGAATAGGACGGGAGAGAGCTCCCTGTGTCCATATCCGTGCTGTTGGAGCGTCGTACATCTTCCGTAACAGGGAAAGGATCCTACCACGCAGCCCCATCCTGTCCATGGCCAAAAACAGCCATTCTAGGTTAACATTGTCGAATGCCGAATGTCAAGAGTCACAATGGCATACTCCTGAGCTGGATGCGCTTTCGCTTGTTCCAGGGCCAGAATGACCCTTCTCAAGTTCATAACTGCCGCTCTACCCTTAACGAAGCCCACCTGAGCGTGATGTATTAGGCTGGGCAATATCTCAGCCAGTCTGCTTGCTATCATTTTTTAAAAGATCTTGGCGTCCACATTTAGAAGTGATATAGGCCTATATGATCCAGGGCTTGTAGGATCCTTTCCCGGTTTGGGCAGGAGTTTAATGAACGCTTCTCTCCCCGTATGGAAGTAGGCTCCTTCCCCCCACATATGATTATACAGATTGTGTAATGTTCCCATTACCTCATTGGTAAGTATCTTGAAGAAGTCGGCGGTGAACCCATCTGGGCCTGGGGCCTTGTACCCTGCCATGTTTTTAATAACCATTTCGATTTCCCCCTTGGTAATATCAGCGTTAAGTGTTTGGAGCATTTCGTCTTCCACTGTGGGTAAGGTAATCTGTCCCAAAAAGTCCTCCGCTGCTCCTTTGTCCATGTCATCTTTGCTATAGAGAGATGTGAAATAGTCTTCAAGGGCCCCGTTTATCGCCTTCGGGTCTGTGAGGAGTGTACCCTTTGGGTCTTGTAGCACAAAAATATGTGTCGGGGAGTTCCTGCCATTAACCAGTCTAGCCTGCTTTATTCCCGAATTTATGGAAGGAAAGGTCCATGTAGGAGGTTTTCATAACCTCATACCTGTCCGCCCACAAATCAAAGGTCAGTTTCGCCTGCTCCCAGCGTGTTTTCGTGACCGGCCCTTGATCATTCAGTAGCTCTCTTTGCGCTAGTCGAACTACTGCGCTGGCCTCCTTGAATGCCTGGTTGGTCTTTTTTCTGTAAGCGGACACATATGACACTACTCTGCCTCTCATGTAGGCTTTACCTGCTTCCCAAAACAGGGAAGGGGTATCTACATGTTGGCTGTTATTTTCTGCGTAGTCCTGCCAGGACGAACGGAGAAAATGACAAAAATCCTCATTAGTTTTGAGGTAGCCCGGGAACCTCCACATAATGTTATTTGCTATCTGTGGGGTCACAGAGATATCTACGGATATGGGGGCGTGGTCTGATAAGACTATGTCGTATAATGCTGCGGTTCTCACCAACTGCATCAAGGGGTTCGTACAAAACAGGTAGTCTAGGCGCGCAAAGCAGTCGTGCACCCTAGAGAAATGCGTGTAGTCTGCCTCCAAAGAATGCAGCACTCTCCACACATCATGAAATCCCAGGTCCAAGGTCAGCTCAGATAGGGCGGATTTTGAGCTTAATCGAGGCGACTGTGCGGCTTGGGAGGTATGCAGGGCTCTCTTCCTGTCCATTAGTGGATTCATGGTGCAGTTGAAGTCTCCCCCCACCAGGTGGTGTTTGGTGCTTGTCTTAGCGAGCCAAGAGGACAGCTGTGCGAAATGCGATTTAGTCGGTGAGTTCTGCATATAAATATTAGAGATCGCCAACTCCAGCTCAAAATATTGTAAATGTATCGTTAGCATCCGACCCCCGTCATCCGCCTCGACCTTTATCACCCGGTAGGGGAGCCTCTTATGCAATAGAATCACCACCCCCGCTCTACTACCGTCTGAGGGGGAGCCAAAAGCTTCACCAACCCAGAGTTTTTTAGTGCGTTTCACATCCTCCACCCTTAGGTGAGTCTCCTGTAGCAACGCTACGTCTGCGTCTAGACGCTTAAGGTGTCTTAGAATCATGCTACGTTTGTGCGGGGAACGCATTCCCTTAACATTCCATGAGACTATTCTCATACAGGGTCTCTACTTAGATGACATATACAGGCAGCTTTGGTGAGTGTGGGAGTTCCTAGGGATAATGAAGACACCTGCAGGGCGCGCCCGGACAGCACCTCATCCGGGTCTCCGGGACACCAGTGATCTAAGAGGCAACCAGCAAGATGGGAAAAGTAAATAACCATTATACCTTCAAATAAAACCTTTAACTTGTAAACACAAAGAAAAAAAAAACATTGTAGTAATGACTCCACTTTTTTCCTATGTGTACGGAGTGAGATCCGTGTTCCCGCCACCAGGCGCCACTCTAATGTGGATACTAATAGGAGCACCTTTCCCCACCCAACCTTGAATGTGGTAGACCTGCCATTTTGTAGTTATATTCAACATCAGTTCCTGTGTTGTCAGCGCAATCTGTATTTACGCGGTGTGCCCCTGTTGCGTCTTGGGGTCTTAGTAGTCTTGCGGGGGGATCTGAGTGGTTCAACGGCTTTGGAGGGAGACCCAGAGTCCATAGTCATCGAACGAAAAAAAGATTCTGCCTTCATGGGGTCCTGGAACGAGCATTTTCTTCCCGTTGGTGTTTCCATGTGGAGAATGGCGGGGTACGCCAATGTGAATCTGACCTGCTTCTGGTAGAGCGCTGAACAAATCTTATTGAAGGCTTTACGCTTTCTCGCAACCTCCGCTGAGTAATCAGCAAAGAGCAGTACCTTGTGGCCGTCCACCTCTAGCGAGCGAGAGGAACGGTATTTTTGCATGATGAGGAATTTGTCCGCATAGTTCAGATACCTGACAATGACCGCTCTGTCAGGCTGTTGCTGCCCCAATCTATGCGCGCGTTCAATGTGGAGGGGAGGCCCAAAGCCTCTGGTATGGTATTAGAGCATAGATGGGCTAGTACTTGCGGTTTGTAGGATTCAGGCACTCCTATGATCCGAAGATCGTTTCTTCTAGACCTATTTTCTAGGTCATCGATCTTGGTTAAGAGTGATTGAGAAATATCATCAAGCACGGTCACTTTGGTGTTAGCTTCTAGCACTTCTTCCTCCAGTATTGAAATTCTCTGCTCTGCCTCTTTAAGAGATCTGGCCTGTATCGACAGGTCTTTGCGTATCTGTGAGAGGCCCTGTTGGATGGCAGCTCCCACTGCAGCTGTGATGGTAGGTTTGAGCAGATTTGCAACTGCCATTGCGATCTTTTCATATGCCTCCTCGTCAGCACTCACCTCTTGTAGGAATGAGGTGGCTGAGGGTCGGTGCGGCGATGTGCCCCTGGCGCCCGCCATCTTGGCCCTCTCTGAGTCCCCCTTCTCCTCGCTCGATCGCGGCACCGACAACTAGCGGGACCGCGTCAGGCCAGGAACCGGACCATTAGTGACAGCCGGCACAGCGGGATCCGAATGTGGGTTGGGAGGGCGGCCCAGGTGCCGATTTTTTATTCTGATGTATTTGCCTTTAATTTATAGATCCATCTTGTTTCTACCTGTAATAATTTTTGATCCACATCTCCTCCAATCTACATAAATGTTATGATATAGACCCACATGTCTACTAACAGATGTAGTCAGTTTACCATGGATAAGATAAACATGGTCTTTGATGCGTTTCCACGCTGGTCTGATAGTCTTTCCTATGTAATACGCCCCACATTTGTAGTGCATTAGGTAAATAACGTTGGTTGATTGACAGTTTACTGAATGCTTGAGAGTCCATTCCTTTCCATTCGGAAAAGGAATGACATTTCCTTCTACAAACCATGAGCAATACCTACATGTGCCACACTTTTGATAACCCTTCTCCCCACATTTCTTTTTCATTGCTTCTGTTTGGAAAAAACTATGTGTTAGAGTGTCGCCAAATTATGCTGTTTTTCTGAATACTAATTCTGGTTTATCCTTCACAAATTTTCGAACTCTTCTATCCTCAGTAAGCAGATGCCAATGCTTGTGGAGAATTTCTCTTAGTGTTCCATGGTTTATTGATGGACATACCGCTAAACAATGAATTATCTATTCATAACCAGATTCTTGCCGGGAATAAAACTCCCTGAGGAAGCTTACAAGCGAAACGCGTTGGATGAATTGGAGGAGTTAATTGCTCCACATGAATTATGTGATAAAATTAGATGTATATAATATGAATGGAAAATGTAAATACATGAATTGTGAGAATTAGGCAAGAACCTAGGCTTTGAGAATCATGCTTATCAAGAATAATGAATTTTAACTTTTGTTATGTAATAATTTTAATGAATTGTAATAAATTTATATCAATCGAAAACCCTCTGACGCCTCTTTAAAACCCCATTACAACCTAGGTTGTGAATTTTTGTTTAATGGATTAAATAGGGGTGAGGTTTCAGATCACCTGGGCTGACACTCTGGGCAGTGCTATTTGTATCTATAGTTGATCAGGACACAGGAGGTGTTGACCACACACTTACCTGTACCAGTGCACCCCCAAATTCACCCCAGGCTTAATATTACCATTAGTGACTACCAAGCGCTAATAATGACAAATATTTGGAGTTCATCCTGGGATGGACTTATGGTAAAAATACAAAAAAACTGTACTAGCTCAATATCTAGAGAGCCCGAACTAAGCACATTTATGTTTTAGTTAAAAAAAAACTATTGAAACGAAAATCACAATGCTTTTGGCATAATTTTTTTTCGAAAGATACATTGAGGAGGATTTTGTCCCTTGGGGTTTGAGAATACAGATCTTCCCAAATGTCAGAAACATCAACTCAGAAATAAAAGCAACATGGGAAGGAATTCTTCAAAGATGCTCAACATCTATGATGGAAATCCTGAATGGATACTATCAAAGAGAAATTGGACTGATAGACGAGGAGATAAAAGAGTTATACTCTTTGCATGGGCCACTTCTTTCTTTTCCCACTTTGATAAACGTGAAAAAGAAATGCTTACACATGTAGAAAGCCTAAATAAAAGTATTTTCCAGAAGAAAGATCAGAAATATATTCGCGACAAAATGGCATACTGCACGGGGCAGGCATACAAATGGAATAAAAGCCAGGAAACACAAAATAATAGAAGTGCGTCCAGATATATCGGGCAATCACATGACGACTCAGATTCGGATCGCTCTTCACAATGATCCTCATACTCGTCCTCATGAGGTTCACAAGAATATGAAACACGCCAACCTCTATGGATGCGAAAAAAGGCCAGAGGGGGTGGGACACAATATGGTGGGGTACGAGGCAAGAGAACGGACGGCCCAACAGATGTCAATATAGATCTGTGGAACATCAATACTCTCATTGACGATACTTCTCAACATAATGAAATAAATGTGGGAATAGGGATGTCCACGAAAATGGCAAAACTGACTAATTCTAGATCATCTCCAAATCCGATGACAGAGGAGCCACCCCAAGTTGGGGCATATGGGGTCAATCTGCAGGAACTAAACATGCGATAAGTGGAAGAAGGGGAGGACAATAAAGCAAGTAACAAGGATTTTTTAGAACACCGAATGAGAGGAGACAACAAAAGACTGGGCGATCTGGATGCCTTCCTGCTAAAACCAGGTCTCAAGCACAATTGGAAGTAATCAACATCTCTGAATATGAATTAACGGATCTGGAACGACAGGTTCTTGGATTGGGACTTAGTTTCTGCCCAACCCAGGGACTTGATCTGTTCGAGACCGTGAAAGATCTGCATTTGTTTGCAAGAAATCTCATGTTTAAAGTCTTTCATGACAAAAATGCCAGTAACAAGGGTGACAACAGACTATGACCTGACCATTGGCAAGGGTATACTATTAATGATTTTAGAGCTCTAAAAGACCTAATGCAATTATGGGAAGAGAGCCATGCAGAAAGTGATCAACCAACATGGGAAATCAACACCGTAGACACCGAAGGTGAACCTCCTAAAAAATACCAAAAGAGATCCCAGAAACGCACTACAAGGGAACCCAATATCTGGGCTTTTCTGCAAAACACAACTAAAGATATAGAAAAAACTTACAGATCTGGAAGAGATACCCACAATTTAACACCAGAGCAACGAAAAGCATTGAGTATGCTTGCAAATAATGACAACATAGTGATTAAACTCTCAGACAAAGTCGGAAACATTATGGTAATGAATCATTCACAGTACGTATCCATGTGTAGAAGGATACTGGACAACACAGAGTGGTACAAAAAAATAGAAACGAAAAAAATAGAACAGTTCAGTATAGAATACATTACGATTATCCACCAGGCCTTTAGTAAAGGACTGATTGACAAAGATATCCTGAATTTTCTCAACAATAAACATCCAGTAATGCCCTGTTTTTATGCATTGCCCAAAGCCCATAAAAATGTAACGAACCCTCCAGGACGTCCGATAGTCTCTGGAATTGGATGTCAATCTGAACACGCAAGTAAACTAATTGATGATCATCTGAGGAAACATGTAATCTCGTTACCGTCCTATCTGAAGGACACTTTAGAATTATTAAAAATAATCGAAGAGATGTCTGTACCAGATGCATGCTGGCTGGTAGCAATAGACATCGAAACGCTGTATAACAGCATACCACATGAAAAGGGCCGAAAAATGGTAGATGAATTCCTAAAAGAGGGACCAAAACAATATTGGCCATATAACGAGTTTGTAATTGACTTGCTGAGACATGTACTGACTAGAAATGTCTTCACATTCTGAGGGTCCCATTACCTCCAGGTGCAGGGGGTTGCGGATAGGCACTTGCTGTGCCCCATCGTATGCCAAGCTGTACCTGGGGGGATGGGAGTGACATCTATTTTCCAATGAAGGGTTACATGACACACTTAGCCAAATATTGTTCTAGCAAAGATAGATCGACAACGTTATGGTTTGGACCGGCACAAAATCGGATTTAACAAAATTAAAAGAAATGATGGATGATAATGAGTTCAATTTGAGATTCACAATGGAAGCCAGTCAAAGTAAGATTACGTTCCTGGACTTAACCATCTTTATCCGCAAAAATAATATACTGGGTATGTAACTGTTCAGAAAAGAAACAGCGGGCTACAAATTGCTACATGCGCAAAGTGCACATCCAACCTTTCTGAAAAATAACATTCCATACTGCCAAGACATAAGGCTAAGACGCAATTGCTCAAATGATGAAGACTTTGAAAAAGAGGCAAAATCGTTACAGGAAAGACTAAGTGAAAGAGGATATAGCCAAAACATCCTAAGAAAAGCATATCAACGGGCTAAAACCCAAAATAGACAAAGCCTACTGTATAGACAAAAAGATGAAAGACATTCCAAAGAACAAACTCAAATTACCAAAATAGTAACCAAATTCTCAAGACACCATGGAACACTAAGAGAAATTCTCCACAAGCATTGGCATCTGCTTACTGAGGATAGAAGAGTTCGAAAATTTGTGAAGGATAAACCAGAATTAGTATTCAGAAAAACAGCATAATTTGGCGACACTCTAACACATAGTTTTTTCCAAACAGAAGCAATGAAAAAGAAATGTGGGGAGAAGGGTTATCAAAAGTGTGGCACATGTAGGTATTGCTCATGGTTTGTAGAAGGAAACGTCATTCCTTTTCCGAATGGAAAGGAATGGACTCTCAAGCATTCAGTAAACTGTCAATCAACCAACGTTATTTACCTAATGCACTACAAATGTGGGGCGTATTACATAGGAAAGACTATCAGACCAGCGTGGAAACGCATCAAAGACCATGTTTATCTAACGAGCAATGGTAAACTGACTACATCTGTTAGTAGACATGTGAATTTCTTACGATTCTATATCTTAGATCATATACATCCACATGAGCGTGGAGGAGATGTGGATCAAAAATTATTACAGGTAGAAGCAAGATGGATCTATAAATTAAAGGCAAATACATCCATGGCCTAAACGAAATACTTAGCTACCAATCGATCCTTAGGAACTAAAGAAATGTTTCCCGAAAAAATAAGTAAATAAATGCATAAATAGATCCCCCCCCAAAAAAAGTATCAAAATTAATAAATGGAAATAATGATTAAATATAAAGAAAGATAGACACTATAGATGAGAGCTGCAATTGATTCGGATAGATAGATATGAGCACGTAACAGAGGATATGTATACAGATGCATGTATGTATATAATTATGTATATGCAGTTATATGTCTATATGAATATCTATACATTAAAACAGTTCAAAAGATAGAATCATGGAGAGCTAGACCGCTGCTTAAGAAGTTTGTTTTAGGAACCTGATTGTGCGATATGCATATATGTATATATGCACCCGCACACCTTGGACTGGGGGTCCTGCGGGGAGCCATACATCTAGTGGAGCCATATAGGCATGTGGATGCGTCCGGGCGCACTGATTCCCTGATTATGGTATTGATCTGTCAGTACTGACAGTGTGTACTCCGTCTCTATGGAGAATCGTTGGGAGGGGGCTGATCTTGGGGGCATGGAGCTCCACCTGACCTCTTAATGTTGCCCAGCAACGGACCAATGCCGGAAGTCACACAGGGATCTGGATCGCTGCGGCCGCGCCTAGATGCCACGCCCCCCGGCGATGTCACACGCCGATCGGGCGTGGAATAGCCGGGGGGGTGGATGTGCATATAAGGACAGGGGAGTCAAACATGAAGGGAGAGCCAGAGGAAGCACACCGAGAGCAACTAGAGACAGGACTGATAAAAGATACAAACAGGATCCTGAGACTGAAAAGGTAACTTTGTTGTTCAATAAGATCACATATATGGGCACTGGTAAACAGAGCGCTAGATGTGAAACACACTTGTAGTGGTTTAATGGTATGATTATAATCACATAGTTTGAAGTTGGATTTGATAAATGTGGACAATGATATTGCACAAATAGGAATTCTAATTGAGGTTTGGACACATAATTGAGATATATCTAAAGTCCTTGTATGTAATTGATTGTTTCTCACCAATCAAGACACATGGGAACACTATTAAAACAAGGCTAACTGATTCATACACATCACGGGGTATGTATATAAAATATATAATTAAAATATATATATTTTCTTGTATAAAATATAAAAGGTGTAATAAATAAGGAATTATAAGAGTAACACAAATAGGAGGAAACAAGTAACAGTAAGCACTATGGCACTTTATTTATTTAATTATCTTGGGTAATAGACAATGATTAGGGTTTAAATAAATTTCTCTTTTTACATAAATGAACTATAAGAACAATAAATAAACGAAGAATAAATAGTAAATAAGTGAACATGGTTATGTTGTAGATATCAGGACTGGAGACGGTCCTAGTGTGCATCTGTGGCTCCGCTGCATGAACACTCTGGGGAGGGCTGGATTATTATCCTGTCTTCCTGGAAGTAGGTCTCTGGACGATCCCGGAGTCTGGGGTGAGTGCCTGCATAGTTAAGTTATATTAAGGAGGAAACATGTTCAGCTGAACAGAATATATATATCTGTAAAGTATGGTTTATTGATGGACATACCGCTAAACAATATGTAATAATTTTAATGAATTGTAATAAATGTATATCAATCGAAAACCCTCTGACGCCTCTTTAAAACCCCAATACAACCTAGGTTGTGAATTTTTGTTTAATCCATTATTATAATTATTATATTACGTATTTTATTCCAAATATCTATTGTATTTAGAATTAGAAAATGTTACAAATTAACCAAAGAGAAAATGAAAAAAGGAGAAGAGGTTTTAAGAGAAATATTTAAAAGAAAGGTAATATTAGATCTCACTCTCTCGGTTGCAGAGAATTACACATCTAAGTTCATCAATTCAAAGCTAGTATGAATGAGACGTGTATGGAGATATGAATGATTTAGATAATTGTAATATGATCTAATCATATTAACCACTAGAAGACCAGGTGTTTAGACCCCCTTCCTGGCCAGGCCATTTTTCAGTATTCAGCGCTGCAATACTTTGACTGACATTTATTCCATCTCATGCAATGAGAGTCTGTACCTGAGAGGAGGAAATCACTGGTAGGTGTTAGGCATCAGGTGCTTTCTCTACCTGGTTTGAATTAAGGTGGCCATACACTGTACAACCATCGCAAGACCTTAGTCTTGCGATGGTTGTAAAGGGATTAAAAAAACGTACGATCTGCCCATCTTGGACGGGCAGATCGCACTCTGGATCATCGCAAGCCACGCCCCGAGGGGCGGGCTTGCAATGACTGTAATGAGGGGCGGGCTTACGCTGACTGCAAACGGGCAGTGTGCGCGTGCGCACACCGGCCCGTTCGGCAGTTGTCGAACCAGCAGGCCACCAACTCGCCGAGAATCGTACGATTCCCGGCGGGTTTTCAAACATGCTGGTTCGATGGAAGACGTGCGACCGTACAGTAGAAACGGTCGCATGCCTTCCATACACTGCACGATTCTCGTACGATCGCGGGATTTCCCGCGATTCTCGTACGAGAATCATGCAGTGTATGGGCACCTTTAGAGGAACAGCGCATACAGACCCTGGTGGGTCTCTGCTAAAGGTGAGGTGCATTCCAGAAGATTTCTCTGCTGATGGTCACAGGAGACTGAGATTACTTTACATCCACTGTTTTATCTTCTATTTTCCTAATGGACTATTGAAGATCCAGGATCATGGACATTTTTGTAACCATATATTATTTGCACTGAGGTGCATGTTATACACATGCGTTTTTTCTAGTTGCTATTCTTTTCACATTGCATCATTGTTTCACAGCTATTATCTATTGTATTTGATTTTTCATTATGGATATTTTGTAGCAATGTATTTACACTGAGGTGCATGTTATACACATGCGTTTCTTATTTTATTCACACTTTTTACCCATTGTATCACATTATTTCATGGCCAGTATCTACTATATCTGACACTTTTGTAGATTCATTCACACAGCGCTGCTTTTATTATTAATTTTATACTATATATCTGACTACACAGATTTCAGCAGCTGCTTAACTTGATTGGAGTAGTGGCGCAAGGTTTCACATTATTCACTCACTGGGTGGAGGTGAAGGTCTGCCTGCATTGTGTGATTATCCTTACCTGAGAGTTAAATGCAGATTGGCTGTGAATCATCTGAGGAATTTTCTTGCACAATCACCATTGTTTTTTCTTTTTTTGGGACTCCTTCTGTTTTTGTTGCTTTTTTTGTGTGTAGGTCTTTTTTATTACTTATTTGCCTTAAGGCTCATATATGCGAGCCTTAAAGGGGGGTGGACACCCCCTCCACATCATTTAGGTGTTCCTTGAAATTGCCTTGCTACTAAATATTCCACGGTCAACTGTTAGTGGTTTTATAACAAAGTGGAAGCAACTGGGAACAACAGAAACTCAGCCATGAAGTGGTAGGCCACGTAAAATGACAGAGCAGGGTCAGCGCATGCTGAAGCGCACAGTGCGCAGAAGTCGCCAACTGTCTGCAGAGTCAATAGCTACAGACCTCCAAACTTTGTGTGACTATCAGATTGGCACAACAACAGTGCGTAGAGAGCTTCATGGAATGGGTTTCCATGGCCCAGCAGCTGCATCCAAGCCTTATATCACCAAGTGCAATGCAAAGCGTTGGATGCAGTGGTGTAAAGCACACGCCACTGGACTCTAGAGAAGTGGAGACATGTTCTCTGGAGTGAAGAATCATGCTTCTCTGTCTGGTAATCCGATGGACGCGTCTGGGTTTGGCAGTTGCCAGGAGTCCGGTACTTGCCTGACTGCATTGTGCCAAGTGTAAAGTTTTTCAGGGGTTGGGCTTGGCCCCTTAGTTCCAGTGAAGAGAACTCTTAAGGCATCAGCATACCTGGACATTTTGGACAATGTCATGCTCCCAACTTTGTGGGAACAGTTTGGGGATGGCCCCTACCTGTTCGAACATGACTACGCACCAGTGCCCAAAACAAGGTCCATAAAGACATGGATGAGCAAGTTTGGGGAAGAGGAACTTGACTGGCCTGCACAGAGTCCTGACCTCAATCTGATAGGACACCTTTGGGATGAATTAGAGCGGAGACTGTGAGCCAGGCCTTCTCATCCAACATCAGTATCAGACCTCACAAATGCGCTTCTGGAAGAACTGTCAAACATTCCCATAGACACACTCCTAAACCTTGTGTACTTTTTCTCTTCTCGCTCTCTTTCCTCTATGGGGGAGAAGGGCAGGAATTAAATAATTTGGTGGGTTTGTTAAAAATTCCCCAAATTGGTGGGTCACTGGGGAAGCACTATAGAGAAGGTGGAGGGTATTCCTTCCTTTCTTTCTCTCAAACTCTATTGTACGCTCTGTACAATAGAGTTTGAGAGAAAGAAAG
This sequence comes from Nanorana parkeri, assembly GCF_000935625.1. NCBI lineage: Eukaryota > Metazoa > Chordata > Amphibia > Anura > Dicroglossidae > Nanorana > Nanorana parkeri. Next base: position 1,721 of record NW_017308569.1, on the reverse strand, counting down.
GAAGGAATACAATAATTGATGAGAGGGGAGGGGAGGAAGAGATATGAGGGGAAGGTAATGGTGGTGAACTATAAACTGTGTCCTTCTGTTAGTAAAATAGTAGTGTCAACACTTTCTAAGATACCTCAACTATTGAAAGTGGCATAGCATCATTATTGCGTGTGAGAGCCAAGAATATAAGGATGCAGTGTCTTATGCCAAAGAAATAAACAGGATTATTATTGTACTATATAATGCCTTTTACAGAAAAAGGGTATTAGATCCTAACAATTCTGAAGGGGACATATTTCAGAAGGGCTCTATTGTTTTCCATCTAGTTTAGTAGTATGGTTTGCTGCAGGTTATGTAACCTCAAACAAGATATTTGCGCTTATGGTTCTCTTACCCTTTATACCCAAAACCTGACAGCTGTAGTGAAAAGCCAAAGATAGATCAAACGATCCTTGGTCGAAATAATTGCATTTAAAAGTACGCAGTGCTATCTCCCCACATCATTTGACTCTTATCCCCAAACCCTAAAGAGCAAACAACTAGTCAGTGCATGGAATCACATCGACCACTGGAAATAGCCATATGATTTAAATAAATGAATATAATTCCTCAAAACAAACAATAAGGAATGGTGTTTTAGGTGAATATACACTATATTGCCAAAAGTATTGGCACGCCTGCCTTTAGACGCACATGAACTTTAACGGCATCCCCGTCAATATTGAGTTGGCCCACCCTTTGCAGCTAAAACAGCTTCAACTCTTCTGAGAAGGCTATCTACAAGGGTTAGGAGTGTGTCTATGGGAATGTATGACCATTCTTGCAGAAGCGCATTTGTGAGGTCAGGTACTAATGTTGGACGAGAAGGCCTGGCTCATAGTCTCCGCAATAATTCATCCCAAAGGTGTTCCATCGGGTTGAGGTCAGGACTCTGTGCAGGCCAGTCATGTTCCTCAACCCCAAACGCACTCATCCATGTCTTTATGGACCTTGCTTTGTGCACTGGTGCACAGTAATGTTGGAACAGGAAGGGGCCATTCCCATACTGTTCCCACAAAGTTGGGAGCATGAAATTGTCCAAAATGTCTTGGTATCCTGATGCCTTAAGAGCTCCCTTCACTGGAACTAAGGGGCCAAGCCCAACCCCTAAAAAACAGCCCCACACCATAATCCCCCCTCCACCAAACTTTACACTTGGCACAATGCAGTCAGGCAAGTACCGTTCTCCTGGCAACTGCCTAACCCAGACACATCCATCGGAGATGACAGACAGAGAAGAGTGATTCGTTACTCCAGAGAACACGTCTCCAGTTCTCTAGAGTCCAGTGGCAGCGTGCTTTACACAGATTGTGCCAATCTGAAAGCCACACGAAGTTTGGAGGTCAGTAGCTATGGTGGCATGCCTTACACCACTGCATCTGACGCTTTGCATTGCAATTGGTGATGTAAGGCTTGAAAGCAGCTGCTCGGCCATGGAAACCCATTCCATGAAGCTCTCTACGCATTGTTGTTGTGCCAATCTGAAGGCCACACAAAGTTTGGAGGTCTGTAGCTATTGACTCTGTAGACAGTTGGCGACTTCTGTGCACTGTGCGCTTCAGCATGCGCTGACCCCGCTCTGTCATTTTACGTGTCCTACCACTGCATTGCTGTACAAAGTACTGCTGATCTTTGTAGTCCCCTTTGTAGTACCTGTGCTGAGTTCCTGGGTCTGTACACCCACTGTGCCC
>NW_017308568.1:162179-177510 GCF_000935625.1 Nanorana parkeri | reverse complement strand
AAGGGTCAGTGTTTGGGTTACAGGGAGGGTCAGTGTTTGGGGTTACAGGGAGGGTTAGTGTTTTGGGGTTACAGGGAGGGGTTACAGGGAGGGTCAGTGTTGGGGTTACAGGGAGGGTCAGTGTTGGGGTTACAGGGAGGGTCAGTGTTGGGGTTACAGACAGTTTATCAATTCCAAACAAATACTTACCAATTCTGATGGTTTTTCGCTCTTTTTCTGTTGATTTGGATCCTGAAGACAAAACACAAATATTTTATTTTCCTGTCCGTGTCTCTGTATCTTCGCCTGTTGTTCCGGTTCTATCCCTCTGCTTAGTGCGGGAGTTTTGTTCTGGATTTCAGAGAATGTTCTATGACGGAGGTAAGTTGGGGGACCTGTGTACTGTTCATCCTGCCCATAATAATGAACAAAGTACATTTTCTGTGTTTATTCCCTGTGAAGTGATTATTACTCTATTTCATTTTATAAAGTTGACCAAAAGCCCAAACATACATTTTTAGTTTGGGTAGAGTAGGGAATGGTTTCTGTCCCATTGGAGAGACTTTCCTTCACTTCCTGTCCCAGAGACCGAACAGGAAGTGAGAGGAAATCTCTCCAAAGAGAAATCCCCATTGAAGAGCCTTTCTGTTCCTTTTCCGGTGACAACTGTAACATTTTGGATTTCCTCATGTAAAAGAGGGCAATGGTCATTAGGACAGAAGGTAAACATCACGAATCGGAAGGGAAGGAAAGCAATACCATACCCGACAGACCTGATACTTCTGCATTGTGCAACACTAGCAGGTGCAGATCAGAGCAGTTACAGACCGGATCAAAACTGCGTCCAATGTATTCCAAAGGTATTTTTAGCTCCAGTTCACATCGCAGCGTTCAGTTTCAGAGCAGGTAAAAAAACTGCAGCAGGCTCTATTTTACCTGCTCTGGACCTGCTCTGGAACGCATGCAAACGTCCCGGAACGCATCAATAACGCGGCAAAAAACGCGGCACAACCCAGTGCACTGCGTGTGCAAAAACTCATGCAGATCTGCTCTGCATTTGGTGTGAATAAGGCCTAACCAGCATTCTCCTCATAAGGACTGTGCACAAGTGCACAACCACTCTGTGCTGGTCACTACTAAAGTCCGGACCCAGGATTGGGGGATTCCATCCCTCCCAATGCTCTTTGACATCTCCCAGTTCCAGGATCCGGAAATCCCAAGCCAAATCCGGAAAACCTGGGAAGAACTGCAGAGCCAGCTCTTTCCCAGTAAACGTTTGCGCTTTCTGGAACTGCTCAGCCCCCCCCTGGCTGAGAGTCCTGGGTGACTATATGGCCAAATGACACCATGGCATTGCCACACACTGCCACAGTAGTCTAACAGTAGGTTCTTTGTTGCAAGTGCATCTTTTACAAAAAGGTACCACTCGGGTGGTAGATTCTTAACTATAAGGGGTCACCGGGGATTTTTTACAATAGAGGTTGGCAGTGTGTGTAATATTGACAGTAAAGGAGACCAGGCTGTCTTTATGGTAAAGGTAGACATATTGTTGATTCTTTACTGTAAAGGCAGTCACACTGTGGATGAATTGAAGGTATAAAGACTATGGGGTTGATTTATAAGCATGACGCTATTGCCACTAGGCAATTCCAATGCTCCTCAGCGCCATCTAGTGCTGGTGGTAGTGCGATGCAGACGGCTTATAAATCAGCCCCTATGTATTGTTTGTAATGTAAAGGAGCGTACATTATATGTAGTAGTAGACTTATACTATGGATTATTTACTGTAAGGGTATATATTTATTTATAAATCCAAAGTAGATATAGAGGCACCCTATGGGTTTTTGCAGCAGAGATTAAGTCAAAACATCAGAATTTTATTGTCAATGTTTCGATGGATCTCAGTCCATCTTCTTCTAGGTCACGATGAACTTGTAAACGTGTGGATGGCGCTCAGTCCATCTTCTTCTAGGTCACGATGAACTTGTTAACGTGTTGATGGAGCTCAGTCCATCTTCTTCTAGGTCACGATAAACTTGTTAACGTGTGGATGGAGCTCAGTCCATCTTCAACAAGGTCATGATAAACTTGTCAACGTGTGAATGGAGCTCACTCCATCTTCATCTAGGTCATGATGAAGATGAGCTTGTCAACGTGTTGATGGAGCTCAGTCCATCTTCAACAAGGTCATGATGAACATGAGCTTGTCAACGTGTGGATGGAGCTCAGTCCATCTTCATCTAGGTCATGATGAAGATGAACTTGTAAACGTGTTGATGGAGCTCAGTCCATCTTCATCTAGGTCACAATGAACTTGTAAACGTGTGGATGGGGCTCAGTCCATCTTCAACAAGGTCTTGATGAAGATGAACTTGTCAACGTGTTGATGGAGCTCAGTCCATCTTCAACAAGGTCTTGATGAAGATGAACCTGTCAACGTGTGAATGGAGCTCAGTCCACCTTCATCAAGGCCATGATAAACTTGTCAACGTGTTGATGGAGCTCAGTCCATCTTCATCTAGGTCATGATGAAGATGAACTTGTAAACGTGTGAATAGAGTTCACTACATCTTCAACAAGGTCTTGATGAAGATGAACTTGTCAATGTGTGAATGGAGCTCAGTCCACCTTCATCTAGGTCATGATGAACCTGTCAACGTGTTGATGGAGCTCAGTCCATCTTCATCTGGGTCTTGATAAAGATGGACTAAGCTCCACCGAAATGTTGACAATAAAATGCCGATGCTGTGACTTATCTCCACTACAAAACCCATGAGTGCCTCTATATCTACTTTGGATTTTGTATGGATATTTTTGTGAGTAGCTGAGAAAGTATTGAAGCCGTTGGACAAGCATGGCACCCTGTAACAATTTCAGAAGGCTGTCAGCCGCCGGTCCTCGTATTTATCCCAGGACAGGCTTCCTTTAATATTCCAAGCACAGTGTTGCCTTGTATAATGACTTTCACCGTACCGGATATTAATCATGTATTATAAAGCCCCAATCCCCGTCCACGCCGACCCCTATAAATTACAAACTTCACCTCTAAAGTCAGCCAGGCCCACAGGGATCAGAGATTTTCTACCTATTTTCCTCGACTCCGGGAACATGGTCTTTGCGCTGTATCGGAGCGAGCTGATTGTACATTCCGCAGCCAGCACAGAACCAATTACCATGCCCCTCTATTCTACCACCGTGTCTCCGCACTTTGCATAACACAGCCGGGAACAAGGGCGTCCGCTGGAGACCCACAATACGTATGGAACAGATCGGGCCCAGCAGCCTAATTAATGAACCAGCGAGCCTACTTGTTAAACTCCTCAAAGCTTCGTAAATCTTGGAAGGGTGAAGGGTCAGACATAGAAATTCAGAAGATGACGCCGGGTGTTTGAAGTATAACGGAATCGTAGCTATCTGTTCTTCTTCTCATCTGCTGAGTCTCAGGTTTGATCAGCCTAATGGGCACATCGGTTTTGGCGAAGTTACTTTAAAGTGACCCTGACAGGAAAGAAATATGGCACATTAACTTGAGACAGTATTAAGGGGCTAGGGGTTGTATAATGACAAAAAAGACCTTTAATTGAAAAATGTGGGGTCATCCGAGGACAAAATTTGTCCGCCCTTCAATACAGAACTCCCTGGTAGGGATATACCAGCAGATGACCCAAGTTATATATTAATAAAGCCAGGTAATTAACCAATTAATTTAAAACCATAAAACACAAAATGTTATTATTATTATGGTCACATCTCTTGCCTTGAAGAAGGGACCCTGTGTGGCCCCGAAACGTCGGCTCATGTTGGATTTCTGTGACATGATTGTCCATTAAAAGGACTCATTCATTTTAACTTATGGAGTGCTGGTGACCTATTTTCTTCATTATTACACAAAGAACACACTATAATAAATAAATAACATTTTATGTGCTTAAAAAGTGGAAAAAAACTAATGGTAAAGAAAAGAAGATGAAGAGTTCTTCTTCTTCTTATTATTATTATTATTATTATTATTTATTTACTCTATTCTTTACATTTCTTTTTAAAATAAATATATGATATTGTTTTTTGGTGTTTTTTCCAGTATAATGTGTTCTTTTCAGATTTGGCTAACTTGTTGCATTGTTCTTCAAAAGCGTAAAATGCCAAATGTTATTATTACGCAATAAATAAATTAGTTAATGGCTTTATTTACTTATGACTTAGGTCATTAGTTATCACTAGAGGGATCCCCAGCAGGAGGAAGGAGGTCCTGATTCCTCTATATAGATCTTTATTATCACTAGAGGGGTCCCCAGCAGGAGGACGGAGGTCCTGATTCCTCTATATAGATCTTTATTATCACTAGAGGGGTCACCAGCAGGAGGAAGGAGGTCCTGATTCCTCTATATAGATCTTTATTATCACTAGAGGGATCTCCAGCAAGAGGAAGGAGGTCCTGATCCCTCTATATAGATCTTTATTATCAGTAGAGGGGTCCGCAGCAGGAGGAAGGAGGTCCTGATTCCTCTATATAGATCTTTAGTAAGATCTCATTTAGAATACTGTGTCCAGTTCTAGAACTCTCACTCATATATAATAAGATAAGTCCAAAAATGGAGAAAGGTCTGAGGGATAAAACATATCAGGAGAGACTGGGGGAACCTAATACAGACATCCCAACCTGTAAAACCTTATTTCAGGGAGGTGCCCTTTCTTATTTTTTTTTACAGAGGCCGTCGTCAGAATATAAAAGAAATAATAATGATAATAATAATTTTATATTTATATATATTATCCACAAAGAGTTAACAGCACTCTCTCAACCCTGCAGCAGTGCCTGTACCTGCTCTCAACAGTAGTCTATGTCCGCCCTCTCTGTGCAACACGTAGCTTCTTCCTTCCTTCTGAGAGCCAAGCCGCGTTCTGAGGCCACTCTAGGGATCACATGACCTTCCTCCAGGAGGCAAGCCTCGTTCTGAGGCTACTCTAGAGATCACATGACCTTCCTCCAGGAGGCAAGCCTCGTTCTGAGGCTACTCTAGAGATCACATGACCTTCCTCCAGGAGGCAAGCCTCGTTCTGAGAGGGAGACTCCCTGAACAGCAGGGAGACTTGAGATCCCTGCTAATATGTCCAGGAAAGAAGGGAAGTGGGAACATGACTGAAACCTTTTTAATACATGAAGGGTGTGAATAAGGTTCGGGAGGGCAGGATTTACAATATGAAGCTGAGATCAAGAACACGGGGACATGACCTCCAACTAGCAGGAAGTATTATTTAAAAAAAAGCTTAGTTGATGCTCTGAACAGACTTCCAGGAAGTTCCTGCAGAGGTGGGGAGTCAGTCAACAGTAAGCAAATTTACACCAAAAAAAAGAGGCAGACACGATGGACCACTTGGTCTTTTCCACTCTCTTATGGTTCCAAACTTCTTCTATTCTTTAACATTTTCTTTCGTACTACTAGTTTTAGCTCTGAGGATTTGATTCAAGGCCTGCAAGTGATTGACAACAGTTGGGTTTTTAAAACAAATTTGTGTGCAGATTTAAAACTTGCCTGAGAGCGCATCTAGATGAAGTGCAAATCCTGTGCAGCCGGTTATTATGTACCAGAGGAGCTGTGCCCATAAATTTGCAATGTAATGTCTCCAGACGGTATTTAAACTACAATATCTACTCCAGTCGCTGTCCCAACACTTATCTCCTGTCCATGCTTAAAGGAGAACTACGAGGTGACTGATTTCCACTCATCCTCATCGTCCGAGCTGACGTGTGGCAATGAAACAGTCACAGGTCGGCTGAATAGATCGGGAGGTGAGCGAACGCATACCGGCATATCGTGAGGTGAGCGAACGCATACTTCTCGATCATCTCCCTGCAGAGAGCCGTGACTGTCACTCACGGCTCCCTGCAGGGATTCCCCCCTTCTCCTCCCCGATCCTCCAGCGCTGACTGGCAGGACGGGGGAGGGGGCGGGTACAGCTGGCTCTGCCTCTAGATAGGCAGAGCTAGCTGTCAATCACGCAGCTGGGTGGATCCAGACAGCATTGTCGGGATCCGTCCCGGCTGCAGCGCGCTCTCAGTATACCGCGAGCTGTAGCTCGCTATATACTGAGCTTTGGGTGACGGGAGGACGCTAGTTTATGTCCTCGCGTGACCCTTAGGAGATCTATGGGGAAAAGCCCTGACCCCATAGTTCTCCTTTAATATGTCCACTGGTGTCCTCTAGATGTCCTCAATCCCTGACATTCCCAAATTCATTCTTTATAGCGTTCGCATACTGTACATACGGAGGCTAGGCCCTCCTGATATGCCCACAAATTCCCACTTTATGGAGATATGGTCCCCTACCCAGAGTCCTGACCCTCACGGCATTAGGGTTCACTGGTTGTAGATATTTCAGCGATGCTGCCTGCAATACAGAGACATTCTGAAGTGTTCCATCATATGTTGATCTGGGAAATCTTTAGTATTGTTTGCATTCCATCGTTCTACATATCTGGATCGCAGTCTGCGCACTGATACTTGATCCATGTTTCATGTCACTTTGCATTATATCTGTATTGTATCTTTATGTTTTTTCAATAAAAATTAACATGCTAAAAAAATAAAATATGTCCACTGGTACCTAGTTGCCTCCGGGACATAAAGGGAGATATTTAGCAGGGAATATGGTCATGAATTAATTATTGTAATTTTAAATCCATGCATCGGGAAGATTTACTTTAAGTGAATGTTTGGTGAATGACAGATTAACTGCTTTATAATTATGCCCCAAAGTGTATGTCATAAAAAAATGCAGTGCAACTCTGCAATACATTTGGGGAGCATTACTATATTGACACAACCAAGCCAAGAGTTCTCCACGTCATCATTACCTAAAAAGTTGCTCAGATCCATCCAAACCCTTTAAATCTTAATGCAACAACTCCGTATGGCACAAAGTTGACCTATTTTTTGGGCTTAAAGGAGAACTATGGGGTCAGGGCTTTTCTCCATAGTTCTCCTTAGGGTAACGGGAGGACACAAACTAGCGTCCTCCCGTCAGCCAAAGCTCAGTATACCGTGAGCTACAGCTCTCTATATACTGAGACGCCGCAGCTGAAGCAGATCCCAACAATTATGTCTGGATCCGCCCAGCTGAGTGAGTGACAGCTGGCTCTGCCTATCTAGAGGCAGAGCCAGCTGTACCCAACCCCTCCCCCGTTATTTTTTGGGCTTAAAGGAGAACTATGGGGTCAGGGCTTTTCTCCATAGTTCTCCTTAGGGTAACGGGAGGACACAAACTAGCGTCCTCCCGTCAGCCAAAGCTCAGTATACCGTGAGCTACAGCTCTCTATATACTGAGACGCCGCAGCTGAAGCAGATCCCAACAATTATGTCTGGATCCGCCCAGCTGTACCCAACCCCTCCCCCGTCTGTTCCGCCAGTCAGGGGTGGGGGGGGGGGGGATCCCTGCAGGGAGCCATGAGTGAGAGTGACGGCTCTCCACAGGGAGAGGATCGAGACGTGAGCGAGCGACGGTATGTGTTCGCTCACTTCCCGATTTATTGAGCCGACCTGTGACAGTTTCATTGTCACAGGTCAGCTAGAACTATGAGGCTGAGTGATCTTCACTCACCTCATAGTTCTCCTTTAACTGATAATCATAAGAAGAAAAATACATTTATTGACCAGCCATCTCACCTTGAGGTTGTTGACCAGCGATCTCTCCTCCTGTTTCAGCCACTGGTTATCCTCGAGCATCTGCTGTTGTTGTCGGTTTATGACGTGCAGCATCTTGGCCCTCTCCTTCTCCCACATTTTCTGAGCCTCTTCCATGCTAGTGGGCTTCACAAAGTCCTCCTCCTTCAATAAATGGCGATAGAAATAAAAAACACTGAGATCCTTCTTATGAAGGCCAACCGATGACCGGGTCACCCCCAACAAGGCCACACATGCTAAAATACACACCGCCATTTGTAATGGTAATGCAAAGCATGCAAGCCTTACCCTCATACTGCGACGTTTGATGATGCTATGGCGTAGGAGCGGCGGGCTGTGGGTGGAGTCGATTGGAGACTGGTACTCCGTGGGGCTACAGAGCGTAGGAGAGCTGGCACACAGACTTTCAGGCACCTGTGCGGAAAAGGTGCGGGCATAGACACAGACAATTAGCAGCGCTGGTAGTGCAGACAGAGCAGAGTTATACAGAAGCAAACACAAGTGCTAAAACTTGTTTTCCACATAACCTAGCAAAAGCGGCTCGGCATCAAAGCATTAGAACTTGACGCAACACAGAGACTGAGGGGTGTTCTTACTGTGCCGCTCCAATGGGGCATAGAAGTTTATATACATGTGAATTTATATAGGTTGTATTCTTTGTACCATTTTCCTATGGACACTTGTTTTTCCATGTTCCCTTTCGTGATATCTTTGACACATTTCCCCTTTGTGTATGCTCCACCCTTCTTCTTGAGTATGGGAATTCCTGTGTCATGGATGCAGCTAACAGGCCACATGTAACATGGACACATGTATTCTGCATAGTACGCTACGAAAGTATCGTCTTTTGACCGCATAATACCGCAACCATTCATATGCTGTATCCTGTTGTCTGATGTACAGAATAAAGCAACCTTTGTGGATGAGAAGGTATTGGTGAGTTCAGCTATCTGACAATGATTGTCCTCAGTGATTGAATCTGCTTCTACAGGCCAGGCATAGAGGTCTCAGCAAGGGAGGAGTCACTAGCACACTTAGTGAGTAAGTTAGAATACTTACTGTTAAACTTCATAAAATAACCAAAAAATATATAATAGACAAACTCCACCTTGATTTGCTAAACTACGTCATTAAAGAAACCCATGGCCCTCTAAACCCTGGAGTTACTTGGAGTGTCTACTTGTCTACACCCAACAGAGTGGCTGAGACACACATGGAAAAGGAGTTCAAGCATTGCCCCAGCACCAGGATGGCTGAGTGGTTATGGCGTTGGACTTAATATCCAAGAGAATGGATGTATATCCGTGTGGGTTCGAACCCCACTCCTGGTATGAGATTATGCTGGTTTTTGAGTGCCATGATGTCTGTTATGTTATTAAAACTTTTGAAGATCTCCTTTTATAAATTAAAGCTTTGATAAGTGAAACATTTTTTGACCCAGAGGACACTAAGCCTAGTGTAGACCTTTAAGCAAACCAGGGTGGCTCAGTGGTTAAGGTGTAAATCCTGGAGTTACTTGAAGTGTTTAGTTGTCTAAACCCAATTAAGTGGCTGGGAAGCACATGGGAAATTAGTATGTTCATTCACCAAGATGGCCAAGTGGTTAAGGTGTTGGACTTAAGATCCAATGGATGTATAACCGCGTGGGTTCAAACCCCACTCCTGGTATGAGATTACGCTAGTTTTTGAGTGCCATGATGTCTGTTATGTTATTAAAACTTTTGAAGATCTCCTTTTATAAATTAATGCTTTGATAAGTGAAAATGTTTTTGACCCAGAGGACACTAAGCCTTGCATAGTGCTTTAAGCAAACCAGGGTGGCTCAGTGGTTAAAGTGTAAATCCTGAAGTTACAATGGAGTGGCTGATAAGTACATGAAAAAGTAGTATGTTTTGATATTAACACAGCACCAGGATGGCCGAGTGGTTAAGGCGTTGGACTTAAGATCCAATGGCTGTATATCCGCGTGGGTTCGAACCCCACTCCTGCTATGAGATTACGCTAGTATTTTGAGTGCCATGTTGTCTGTCATGTCATTAAAACTTTTAACTATCTCCTTTGTTAATTAATGCTTTGATAAGAGGAAATGTTTTTGACCCAGAGGACAGTAAGCCTTGCATAAGCCATGTTGTCTGTTATGTCAGTAAGCCATGTTGTCTGTTATGTCAATAAAGTGGAAATGTTTTTGACCCAGAGGTCTGCATAGCCTTGCGTAGTGCTTTAAGCAAACCAGGGTGGCTCAGTGGTTAAAGTGTAAACCCTGGAGTAACTTTAAGTGTATACTTGTCTAAACCCAACGGAGTGGCTGAGAAGCACATGAAACATGAGTATGTTCGGAAAGCAACACAGCACCAGGATGGCTGAGTGGTTAAGGCGTTGGACTTAAGATCCAATGGATCTATGTCCGTGTGGGTTCGAACCCCACTCCTGTTATGGGAATCCTCTAACTCTTTGTGATCTGTTAAGTCATTAAACTTTTAATGATCTTCTTTTCTTAATTAAGGCTTAGATAAGTGAAAATTTTTTTGACCCAGAGGACACCTCCTCTCCAATGTACCAGGCTGGCCAACCGGTTAAACGATTGGACTGAAGATCCAATACATGTATGATGGCCATGCCCTTGGCATGAGTTTAAGAGATTGAAGATATGTTTAACATTAAAATCTATGTTGTCTTACAGCAGCAACAATAAGGCCTCGTTCACACCTGAACGCTTTGTAGCGCGTTCTACGCTCGACGAACGCTCTACAAAACGCTCAAACATCTAAATCCCATTGTATTCAATGGGTCTGGTTCACACCATGGCGTATTTCAGCCCATCCCTAACGCGCTACAAAACGGCCCACGCCTGAAAAGGTACAGGTACTACTTTGGGCCGTTTTTGTTGCGCGTTTCAATTGGGATACAGCCAAGTAGCCATCGGAAACGCGCGTTTGTCGCGTGATTTTTTTTTACCGCGAATCGCGGTAAAAAAACCGCGCGACAACCACGCGACAGACAGGCATATGCAATACGCCTAGGTGTGAACCAGGCCTAAAGTCTTTGTAGTACTTTCAGAATGGACTTGAAATAAAACCCAAATACGCCTGGGACCCAATGGTTGATATCAGTATTTTGCTTTAAGAAGAAGTTTCTAGAAGCCATCCAGGAACATGATGAGAACATACCCTGTTATAATTTACATAATCTCATCATCCCGGTGTCATGAGGTCATAAAGGTGTTTACTGCTGTCATGTTCTTGGACAATTAAACTGCTTCCACACAATGGTGGTTGGATGAAGGTGGCTGAGTTATCTGTGTGTATACAATAGAGTATGTTCCCAATACTTATTACAACTGAGGAAGCCAATTGAATGAGTACCGACATACAGTCTGTAAGAGGCCAGTGGGCATGTACAGCACTAACATCATTAGATCGCCACTTGCAGAGCATATGCATACCAGGATGGCCGAGTGGTTAAGGTGTCGGACTTAAAGGAGAACTATGGGGTTAGGGCTTTTCCCCATAGTTCTCCTAAGGGTAACGGTAGGACACAAACTAGCGTCCTCCCGTCAACCAAAGCCCAGTATACCCCGAGCTATAGCTTGCGGTATACTGAGATGCCGCAGCCGGGACGGATTACTGTCGAGATCCAACCAGCTGCATGAGTGACAGCTGGCTCTGCCTATCTAGGCAGAGCCAGCTGTACCCGCCCCATCCATTCCGCCAGTCAGCGCTGGAGGATCGGACAGGGGAGGGGGGGAATCCCTGCAGGGAGCCATGAATGACAGTCATGGTTCTCTGCAGGGACAGGATAGAGAAGTGAGCAAGCGCCGGTATGTGTTCGCTCACCTCCCGATCTATTGAGCTGACGTGTGACAGTCTCATTGTCACAGGTCAACTAGAACTATGAGGCTGAGTGATTTTCACCTAGCCTCATAGTTCTCCTTTAAGATCCAATGGATGTATATCCTCGTCGGTTCAAACCCCACTCCTGGTATATCACTGTAACCTGTTTGTACAGCGTGAAGTATGCTGGAAATATCATCTTTACTGACTATTGAAACATTCCCATTACATGGTTCTCCAACCCAATAAGAGTGGTCAGTGAGGCATTCTCATTGCACAGATGTTGGGCTGGAATCTCAAGCATTTGGCTTTTAATGGTAGCTGCTGGTGAGCTGTAGGAAGGCTTATCTGTACTTATATGTTCCCTTTCAGATGCACCCTGCATCCACCAGGATGGCCGAGCGGTTAAGGCTTTGGACTTAAGATCCAATGGATGTATATCCGTGTGGGTTCAAACCCCACTCCTGGTAGGGACTTGTACATGTATGGGTCCAGTTTTAACTCTGAAGGTGCTTTTCTTAAACAATTATGTAGTGAAATATCTACAGCATTGCCACATAGATTTGGAGGAAACGTAAAGAAAAAAGAAAAAACTTTCTATACATTTCCCCATGTTCTTTAGTGAGATGGATCGGCACCAGCGAAATCCAAAACTGTGTTACCATTGCCCAGGTCAGGTCTCTGGATTATAGTTCACATCCTCCCTATGTTATGTAGCCAAAATCAGGAGTGTAGCTTATGGGGACAACGCTGCTCCTCCATGGATACAGCAGAGTGAGTGTTGTCACCCTAGAACTAGAAATGAGATTGTGGCTGGATTACCTGGTGAAAATAAACAATCATGAAAAACCTGATTGATTTTCTCATCAGTGGCCGTCTGTAGCAGATATTGGTTTACTACAGACACACACATACAGGTATTGAGCTACAACGGTCTACATTTTAAAGCTAAACTAAAAGAAATAACAAGAATCTAGTAATGTGTTTTCAATAAATAAAGACTGTAAAATAAGACCTAGTGAGTCTTTTTTCGTAGAAAAAAAAATATAAGACACTGTCTTATTTTCGGGGAAACACGGAAGTAGCAGTTCAGTTCTATCCAATGTCATTGCATCAGCTAAGATTAGACGGTCCCAGCCCTTGACTATTAATGTCCCCGCGTAGGTCACGTGTCCCGGTCTTCCAGCATATCTGAATTTTTTTTTCTGCTTAATATTGCGCTTTATATCCCCTGATTACCGTCACGCCGCGGAGGCAGCGCACCTTGGGCACCGTACAGCTAATTGAAAATAAATGACATTTAGGAAGCCTATAGACTGCCGGGAGTTCGAGTCTTTGAAATGGAACTCATCAGAAATTCACTCGAAGACCTTGGATGAGCGCCAAGGGCTCCGGACACTCTCCGATAAGGTTTTCCTTTTGGTTCGGAAATGTCTTTACATTTGCGGCTTCTTATCAGCGAATGACACATGCAAGTCCTCATTGTGGCCACCTATTTCTCTTTCCAAATGACGTCAGTGCTGCGGGAACATCGTGAAATTAGATATAAGCTGCTGTCCATACTCGTAGGGTCTATGCTGCCGTGATGTAAGGCTCGTGGTGAATGCAGACGGATCATTTACAGCTACAGCAGAAAGCTACTCTAGAGGGGTCATGGCCGCTGAAGGGGGGCGGGGTCAAGCAGTACTCCTATACTGGGTTTGGGCCTTATTGGGCGGGTGGACTGGCATGGGCGGCCTGCAGGTGATTGTAAAAGGTGTGCACGAGAACAATGCAGCTTTATCCTGAGCTGCTTCAGGCCTCGCAGCCCCGAAACAGTCTGAAGTCTCCAGGCAGGAGGCAGAGCGTGACCTCCATGTGGCGGGAAGGAACTCAAGCAGCAATGTCCCAACTTGGCCCGCAGAGTTCTTCTCCAGGCCCAAAAAGCAAGAGAAGCTCAGACTGTGCTTCGCTTGTACAGTTAATAAAATGGGTGCCATTCCTCCTCCCTACTTCCTCCTCTTTGTGTGCAGTCAGGGAGACTGGGAGGATCTGAAAGAATGCTTTGAGAAGAAATGCCGTGTCACGCTGGGACAAGGACAGACATTGAAGATGGCTGGAATAGGGATGATGGTAAGTATTGGAGTCAGTGGGCTGAACTCCAGGTTGGAGACATGTCTTCCAGGATCATTTATACCAAATGTATAGTTGCCCTTTAAGCCCCGCCCCTGCTGACATCATGTTCTTTCACATTTCATTTAACTTTTTTTTCCGGAAGCCTCTAATGGTCTCTGATCATCACCAATAGACAGCTGACTTGCAGAGGTTGTGTCTTAGGGTCAGGAAGGGTTTAAATCAGTGGTTCTCCACCTGTGCAACCTCAGGACCCACATTTGTCCTTGGTCATTAAGTCGCGACCCAAGTCGCACTGCAATGCAACGCAAGGCATTAGGGAACCACGCGTTCTGGTGCGGGCGTACGCACTGTGGGAGGGAGGTGCGTTTGGGGTACCATTCAAATGAATGGCAACGCAACACACCTCCCACACCAGAATGTGCGGTAGGTGCGATTGCGTGCTACAGTGCGCTAATCGCACGGTACTATGCGATTAACGCACTGTAGCAGTGTGAATGGGCCCTCAAAAACATTGACATACTGTACACACACAACCACAATCTCACACACACATACACACTCCAAAAAATGTTTATTTTTTTTAAGGTCCACCCAGTTTATCTATCTTACGAGAACTGGAGAGGATCCTCAGCCTGGGGTCTAGTGTGAGCAGCTGTGCTGTGACGGAGCTCCGTCCATATGTACATTGCTTGTACAGCTCCCTTGCGTGCCCTGTAAAGGTGCCGGGAGCCAGAATGTGACGTCACTCCGGTCCAGGCACCTCCACAGGATACGTGAGGGGGCTGTAAGCAATGCACTTATGGATGGAGCTCCCTCGCGGCCATAGCCTCATCCCACCTCACGTCACCCCAAGCTGACACTCGGTGCCGGGCAGCATATTTTGAATGGCTGCTTGCCGTGAGAACGAAAATTGCTGCGCTGGGGGGAGGCAGAGGAGCCTCTCACCTAGGAAAGTGGAAGGCATGCGGTGGCCCACTGAACATGGGGTCGCGACCCACTTTTGGGTCACGACCCACCAGTTGAGAACCAAGGGTTTAAAGTGTACCTAAGCCCTAACAATGAACTTCTCTTCTCTGCTCCCTATTGGTCTGTTAAATACCCCATTAAAAATATGTTTTGTTTAAACCGTTCAATAGGTGCAAAAATACCTTCTGATCCTGCCAGAAATTCAGAGCTGGCCTGTGTCCTGTGCACACTTCCTCTGTTCAAAAACAAAAACCACTGTGTTTCTGGGAGTTACTACTCCCCCTTCATCAGAGCTTGGGTGCGGATAGTAAATTGGGAGATTTTAGGACAGCTGATTCTAAAATAAAATATAGAGTTTGTCTCATTTAGCTCTTCGGTAAAGGCAGATTTAGGGGACCCCCTAGGAACACCATGCCTGACAGAGAGCTGGCTCGAAAATCCAGATCGAAAGCCTTACGTGCTCTACCAACACGCTTACTGTCGGGGCTCCTACTTTGGGACTACAGAATGATTAGCCTTTGTGTTGTTAAAAGAGAAATATGAGGCGAGTGATTTTCCCTCAGCCTCATAATCTGAGCCGACCTGTGAAAATGAAACTGTCACAGGTCGGCTCTATAGATCGGGAAGTGAGCAAACACATACCATCGCTCGCTCACTTCTCGATCTATCCGTGCAGAGAGCCATGACTGTCACTCACGGCTCCCTGCAGGGATCCCCCCCCCCTCCCCTGTCCGATCCTCCAGCGCTGACTGGCGGAACG
>NW_017308568.1:153516-161661 GCF_000935625.1 Nanorana parkeri | reverse complement strand
CCCCCTGTCCGAACCTCCAGCGCTGACTGGCGGAACGGACGGGGCGGGTACAGCTGGCTCTGCCTCTACATAGGCAGAGCCAGCTGTCACTCACGCAGCTGGGTGGATCCAGACAGCATTGTCGGGATCCGTCCCGGCTGCAGCTCGCTCTCAGTATACCGCGAGCCGCGGTATACTGAGCCTAGGATGACGGGAGGAACGCTAGTTTGTGTCCTCCCGTTGTATACTGAGCCTAGGATGACGGGAGGAACGCTAGTTTGTGTCCTCCCGTTACCCTTAGGAGAACTATGGGGAAAAGCCCTGACCCCATAGTTCTCCTTTAAGATTTCAGAGTGTGAGTGTTTGAGTAGTTTAAAGAAAGAAAACTGGGCAGGGCTGACACCACTTAGTCCACAAATATGCTGTGTGTTAGTCCACATAGGAAATAAAGAGTTGAGTGCAATTTAGTGGATCATTGGGTATTTTTCTGTACTTGTGGGGTCTTTTAGGGATAAAGCATGAGGAGATGTGTATGTACTGCAGGGTAGAGAGGAAGACTAATAAGGGGGAGGGGGGGCTAGGCAGCATGAAAAGTGCACTGGCATTACTTTTTGGGCCAGGTTAGGTTGACTTTCATTATACAACCTTCAGTTGTCTTCTCATAATTAGTGGTGGCTTCTACTTTACCTGAAACTGCAATTGTGGTGCCAGTAAGTTCCCCGGTGCTGATGCCTTGTACTTTGGCCGACTTGGCTGAAAAAAATGAAAATATATAGTATATATATATATTATAAATGATGGAAAATGAGTACAATGTTACCAATTATTCTAGTACGACAAATCTTCCCAGGCAGAGACACTCCGGGCCAAAGAACCGGGGAGGGTACAGACCTATTTCAGGTTTTTATTGCCATCCTTGTTGTGAAGAGTTTCCATCACTTCCTGCCTAGATGACCACACAGGAAGTGAGAGGAATCTTCTCATCCACGGACGCAAAAAAGGTTTATTTCCGCTTCATGGGAGACTAAAAAAAAAGGTTTTGCCTTCAAAATGTATATTTGAGATTGCTTACGATCCTCCATTCCTAGATGGGACGTCTGTGGGATTTACCTTGGGCGGTGGGTCATGCATGGGAGTGGGCTCAATGATCTTCGGAGGGCGCTGTCGGTTATTCCTCTCTTTATCCTTCGCTATCTCTTTCTCGGTCTGGTAGATGTCACTGTAGGTGGAGAGTAATTGAGCATAAGAATATAAGACTATAACCGCTCATACTGTATAACAATACAAAGGGTCCTATTCTACTTCTCTTTATTGATTGATTAAAAATAGAAAAAGGACAACGCACAAAGTAACAATGCAGGTGGTACATGTTGTCACCATCCCTGGACCTCATAGACAAGGTCATACAAGGTCATACATGTTGTCACCATCCCTGGACCTCATAGACAAGGTCATAGAAGGTCATTAGCCCTGACCCCATAGTTCTCCTTTAAGATTTCAGAGTGTGAGTGTTTGAGTAGTTTAAAGAAAGAAAACTGGGCAGGGCTGACACCACTTAGTCCACAAATATGCTGTGTGTTAGTCCACATAGGAAATAAAGAGTTGAGTGCAATTTAGTGGATCATTGGGTATTTTTCTGTACTTGTGGGGTCTTTTAGGGATAAAGCATGAGGAGATGTGTATGTACTGCAGGGTAGAGAGGAAGACTAATAAGGGGGAGGGGGGGCTAGGCAGCATGAAAAGTGCACTGGCATTACTTTTTGGGCCAGGTTAGGTTGACTTTCATTATACAACCTTCAGTTGTCTTCTCATAATTAGTGGTGGCTTCTACTTTACCTGAAACTGCAATTGTGGTGCCAGTAAGTTCCCCGGTGCTGATGCCTTGTACTTTGGCCGACTTGGCTGAAAAAAATGAAAATATATAGTATATATATATATTATAAATGATGGAAAATGAGTACAATGTTACCAATTATTCTAGTACGACAAATCTTCCCAGGCAGAGACACTCCGGGCCAAAGAACCGGGGAGGGTACAGACCTATTTCAGGTTTTTATTGCCATCCTTGTTGTGAAGAGTTTCCATCACTTCCTGCCTAGATGACCACACAGGAAGTGAGAGGAATCTTCTCATCCACGGACGCAAAAAAGGTTTATTTCCGCTTCATGGGAGACTAAAAAAAAAGGTTTTGCCTTCAAAATGTATATTTGAGATTGCTTACGATCCTCCATTCCTAGATGGGACGTCTGTGGGATTTACCTTGGGCGGTGGGTCATGCATGGGAGTGGGCTCAATGATCTTCGGAGGGCGCTGTCGGTTATTCCTCTCTTTATCCTTCGCTATCTCTTTCTCGGTCTGGTAGATGTCACTGTAGGTGGAGAGTAATTGAGCATAAGAATATAAGACTATAACCGCTCATACTGTATAACAATACAAAGGGTCCTATTCTACTTCTCTTTATTGATTGATTAAAAATAGAAAAAGGACAACGCACAAAGTAACAATGCAGGTGGTACATGTTGTCACCATCCCTGGACCTCATAGACAAGGTCATACAAGGTCATACATGTTGTCACCATCCCTGGACCTCATAGACAAGGTCATAAAAGGTCATACATGTTGTCACCATCCCTGGACCTCATAGACAAGGTCATACAGGGTCATACATGTTGTCACCATCCCTGGACCTCATAGACAAGGTCATACAAGGTCATACATGTTGTCACCATCCCTGGACCTCATAGACAAGGTACGGGTGGGCCATGAGTTTGACCTGAGCCCAAGCTGTTTTAAGTTTTGTGAACAGGCAAATGATCTGGCCAGTTCAGCCACCCACTGAAGCTCCATCTGTATTCTAGCAACCAATGCAATGCAACATGTGTCATTGGATGACCAGTGTCTGAGCCATATAGAGTCATTGGATGACCAGTGTCTGAGCCATATAGAGTCATTGGATGACTGATGTCTGAGCCACAGAGTCATTGGATGACCGGTGTCTGAGCCATATAGAGTCATTGGATGACTGGTGTCTGAGCCATATAGAGTCATTGGATGACCAGTGTCTGAGCCATATAGTGTCATTAGATGACCAGTGTCTGAGCCACAGAGTCATTGGATGACCGGTGTCTGAGCCATATAGAGTCATTGGATGACCAGTGTCTGAGCCATATTGTGTCATTGGATGACCAGTGTCTGAGCCACAGAGTCATTGGATGACCAGTGTCTGAGCCATATAGTGTCATTGGATGACCTGTGTCTGAGCCATATAGAGTCATTGGATGGCCGGTGTCTGAGCCATATAGAGTCATTGGATGGCCGGTGTCTGAGCCATATAGAGTCATTGGATGACCAGTGTCTGAGCCATATAGTGTCATTGGATGACCAGTGTCTGAGCCATATAGAGTCATTGGATGACCGGTGTCTGAGCCATATAGAGTCATTGGATGGCCGGTTTTTGAGCCATATAGAGTCATTGGATGACCAGTGTCTGAGCCATATAGTGTCATTGGATGACCAGTGTCTGAGCCATATAGTGTCATTGGATGACCGGTGTCTGAGCCATATAGAGTCATTGGATGACCGGTGTCTGAGCCATATAGAGTCATTGGATGACCGGTGTCTGAGCCATATAGAGTCATTGGATGACCAGTGTCTGAGCCATATAGTGTCATTGGATGACCAGTGTCTGAGCCACAGAGTCATTGGATGACCAGTGTCTGAGCCATATAGTGTCATTGGATGACCAGTGTCTGAGCCATATAGAGTCATTGGATGGCCGGTGTTTGAGCCATATAGTGTCATTGGATGACCGGTGTCTGAGCCATATAGAGTCATTGGATGGCCGGTTTTTGAGCCATATAGTGTCATTAGATGACCAGTGTCTGAGGCACAGAGTCATTGGATGACCGGTGTCTGAGCCATATAGAGTCATTGGATGACCAGTGTCTGAACCATATAGTGTCATTGGATGACCAGTGTCTGAGCCACAGAGTCATTGGATGACCAGTGTCTGAGCCACAGAGTCATTGGATGACCAGTGTCTGAGCCATATAGTGTAATTGGATGACCGGTGTCTGAGCCATAAAGAGTCATTGGATGGCCAGTGTCTGAGCCATAAAGAGTCATTGGATGGCCGGTGTCTGAGCCATATAGAGTCATTGGATGACCGGTGTCTGAGCCATATAGAGTCATTGGATGACTGGTGTCTGAGCCATAGAGTCATTGGATGACCAGTGTCTTAGCCGTATAGTGTAATTGGATGACCGGTGTCTGAGCCATATAGAGTCATATAGAGTCATTATATGATTGGTGTCTGAGCCATATAGAGCCATTGGATGACCGGTGTCTGAGCCATATAGAGTCATTGGATGACCAGTGTCTGAGCCATATAGAGTCATTGGATGACTGATGTCTGAGCCACAGAGTCATTGGATGACTGATGTCTGAGCCACAGAGTCATTAGATGACCAGTGTCTGAGCCATATAGTGTTATTAGATGACCAGTGTCATTGGATGACCAGTGTCTGAGCCATATAGTGTCATTGGATGACTGATGTCTGAGCCATATAGAGTCATTGGATGACCAGTGTCTGAGCCATATAGAGTCATTGGATGACCAGTGTCTGAGTCATATAGTGTCATTGGATGACCAGTGTCTGAGCCATATAGAGTCATTGGATGACTGGTGTCTGAGCCATAGAGTCATTGGATGACCAGTGTCTTAGCCGTATAGTGTAATTGGATGACCGGTGTCTGAGCCATATAGAGTCATATAGAGTCATTATATGATTGGTGTCTGAGCCATATAGAGCCATTGGATGACCGGTGTCTGAGCCATATAGAGTCATTGGATGACCAGTGTCTGAGCCATATAGAGTCATTGGATGACTGATGTCTGAGCCACAGAGTCATTGGATGACTGATGTCTGAGCCACAGAGTCATTAGATGACCAGTGTCTGAGCCATATAGTGTTATTAGATGACCAGTGTCATTGGATGACCAGTGTCTGAGCCATATAGTGTCATTGGATGACTGATGTCTGAGCCATATAGAGTCATTGGATGACCAGTGTCTGAGCCATATAGTGTCATTAGATGACTGGTGTCTGAGCCATATAGAGTCATTGGATGAGTGGTGTCTGAGCCACATAATGTCATTGGATGACCGGTGTCTGGGCCATATAGAGTCATTGGATGACCAGTGTCTGAGCCATATAGAGTCATTGGTTGAACAGTGTCTGAGCCATATAGAGTCATTGGATGACTGGTGTCTGAGCCATATAGTGTCATTGGATGAACGGTGTCTGAGCCATATAGAGTAATTGGATGACCAGTGTCTGAGCCATATAGAGTCATTGGATGACTGGTGTCTGAGCCACATAGTGTCATTGGATGACTGGTGTCTGAGCCATATAGAGTCATTGGATGAGTGGTGTCTGAGCCACATAATGTCATTGGATGACCGGTGTCTGGGCCATATAGAGTCATTGGATGACCAGTGTCTGAGCCATATAGTGGCATTGGATGACTGGTGTCTGAGCAATATAGTGTCATTGGATGAGTGGTGTCTGAGCCATATAATGTCATTGGATGACCGGTGTCTGGGCCATATAGAGTCATTGGATGACCAGTGTCTGAGCCATATAGAGTCATTGGATGACCAGTGTCTGAGCCATATAGTGTCATTGGATGACCAGTGTCTGAGCCATATAGTGGCATTGGATGACTGGTGTCTGAGCAATATAGTGTCATTGGATGAGTGGTGTCTGAGCCATATAATGTCATTGGATGACCGGTGTCTGGGCCATATAGAGTCATTGGATGACCAGTGTCTGAGCCATATAGAGTCATTGGATGACCAGTGTCTGAGCCATATAGTGTCATTGGATGACCAGTGTCTGAGCCATATAGTGTCATTGGATGACTGATGTCTGAGCCATATAGTGTCATTGGATGACCAGTGTCTGGGCCATATAGTGTCATTGGATGACTGGTGTCTGAGCCATATAGTGTCATTGGATGACCGATGTCTGAGCCATATAGTGTCATTGGATGACCAGTGTCTGAGCCACATAGTGTCATTGGATGACTGGTGTCTGAGCCACATAGTGTCATTGGATGACTGGTGTCTGAGCCACATAGTGTCATTGGATGACTGGTGTCTGAGCCATAAAGTGTCATTGGTTCCTAGGAAGCCAGCACTTGCATATAAAACAACCTATAATGCTGTGGGGCAGCCAACATCCTAGCAACCAATGACACTGGTCAGGTGCTGATGTTGGATGAGAAGACCGGACTCACAATCGCCATTCCTATTCATCCCAAAGGTGATCAGTAGTGTTGAGGTCAGGGCTTTGTAGAGGCCACTTAAGTCCCTCCACACCAACCTGGTCACACCATGTGTTTATGGAGCTGGCTTTGTACACAGGGGACAAAAAATAGTTTGTTACAGTTCTTTCTGAGTCCCTGGGGCAAGCATGCAGCAAGTGAAGCCACAATTAATACCATAGGAATGGGTATGTATAGGTATGTCATAGGTAGGTATGTATAGGAATGGCATAGGTAGGTATGTATACGTATGTCATAGGTAGGTATGTATAGGTATGTATAGGTATGTCATAGGTAGGTATGTATACGTATGTCATAGGTAGGTATGTATAGGTATGTATGTATGTATGCGTATGTCATAGGTAGGTATGTATAGGTAGGTATGTATACGTATGTCATAGGTAGGTATGTATAAGTATGTCATAGGTAGGTAGGTATAGGTATGTCATAGGTATTCCAAATCAGTGACTCCGTATTGGATTTACACTGGATGAAGTGTACTGTGACTTTTTAGGTGTGGTTTGCTTTATGATGACGTCACATTGTTGGAGAAGATGGTGGACATGATGGGCAGAGGAGACATCTCAGAGAAGATGGTGGACAAGATGGACAGAGGAGACATCTCAGAGAAGATGGTGGACACGATGGACAGAGGAGACATCTCAGAGAAGATGGTGGTCAAGATGGACAGAGGAGACATCTCAGAGAAGATGGTGGACACGATGGACAGAGGAGACATCTCAGAGAAGATGGTGGACATGATGGACAGAGGAGACATCTCGGAGAAGATGGTGGACAGGATGGACAGAGGAGACATCTCAGAGAAGATGGTGGACAAGATGGACAGAGGAGACATCTCAGAGAAGATGGTGGACACGATGGACAGAGGAGACATCTGACCCTCTACAGCCAGGAGCTCTTTCAGTATATTATCCATGAAAAACCCTTACGATGGTGCCTGAGACCCGCGACCAGCTCAGATACCCAAATACGTCCCCCACTGCTCCCCTTAGTGTTTCCGAGGACATCGAGAATCTGGTTCTACTTTACATGCATGGTGGTCCACAATGACGTCACATGCTGCACGCTTATTACAGGTTGGCAACTTAGAAAATCACTGGACCCCGACAGCCAGGCAACCGGCGTTTGCACATAGTGAGCCCAGCAATGGCCGCCGACGTTTCCTTCCCAGTACAGGTTCTCTTTAAGGAAAGCCGCGTTCTCCGTATATATTGTCTCATCACATGCAGAAGGTTTATATTTGGAAACAGACTGGCCACCTTCTCTCCCTCCCCGTCTGACACTGCAGCCATCCATCATCGCCCTGACAAAGTCATTAATCCAGTCATGTGATGGCGGCCCAGCGCCGGAGAGGAAGACGCGGCGTCCGCATTTGTGACATAGCCAACTATAGCAGGTGGCCGGTCTGCAAGTGTGCCTGGGGAGCCCCATAGCAAAGCCAATAAAGCTGAACATCAAAGCCCAGGGGAAATACATATCAGGGGCCTGCCACTGGATTTGTATTTCTGCCCATCCAGTCCTGAGGGTCACACTGTTCTGCCAAGCAGCGCAGCACAGGTCTGCCCGGCAGAGCAGAAGGCCTGATTTTTCTCTGCTGCAGTTTAGTAACACTCACAGGTCTTGACCCTCCCCCAGCCTGCGACTGGACAGTGAAAGGAGAAGCAGCAGATGGACAAACGCGTGTCTTTATCACTCTGCGCTAGTGACATGACGTTCCAATAAACAAACTCTTTGGACTGCAACACTGGTGGTGTGCTGGTGACATTTATTCATCTTTATACTGTGTGGCGGCGCCATCCGCAGGTCACTACAAGCACA
>NW_017308568.1:148703-153504 GCF_000935625.1 Nanorana parkeri | reverse complement strand
CTTCATTCAACTTTGTTTTTTTCCAGTAAGAAGTGCAACAAGGTATCTTTTTGTTTGTCTTTATCACTCTGTTCTCTCCTCCTATCAGCATGTTCCTTGCACTGCAACACAACTGATTGGTTGTATGTGCTGCTTCTCCCTTTTCCGGTCTGAGCTCTACCGCAAAACAGGATTGCAAGAGGCTGCCACCGGGGTCACATTCAGGTATTAAGCTTTTTTTTTAATTTTTTTTTTAATCCTGTTATTGTATCAGACAAATTACATTATTTAAAAAAAACAAGTGTTTATTCGCAGAAGGTATCTGATAAGAAGTGATCCGGAGCGCCCTTCACTGTATAATTTGTTTCACTGCCTGCATAACCAGGACGGCAATGTCCGAGGGGGGTGGTTGGTGAATACGACATGAGCTATCAATAAGTCACCAAGACATACCAGGAGTGGGGATCGAACCCACGCGGATATACATCCATTGGATCTTAAGTCCAACGCCTTAACCACTCGGCCATCCTGGTAGAGCTGAGCACGCGATGTAAGTAGCCGCACTTGACTTGGTATCGGCCTCTTGTGATCCCTGTACAGCAGAGCTCAGGCTGGGATAGGAAGGAGCAGCACAAGGTTGTGCTGCAGTGCAAGTCGCATGCTGATAGGTGACAGAGAGATGAGCTCATCAGTCTGCTGCTTCTCCTTTCACTGTCCACTCACAGGCTGGGGGAGGGACAAGAACTGTAAGCGTTCCTGAACTGCAGCAGATTAAAATCAGGCTCGGCTGTACTGTGTGGCAGAGCTGCGTAGATGTCAGGACTGGATGGAGAGAATTACAACCCCCCCCCAAGCAGGTAAAATAGTTTTTCTCATCCCCTTAGAGATCAGGACTCTACCTCAGGCTGCAGACTAGTTCTGTAAATTTGGGCCTCTCCGAGGGGTCGTAGGTCCAGCAGCGGGTCATTAACGTGTACAGGGTGGGCGGGCAGATCTCGGGTTTGGGGAGGCGATCCCCTTTTTCGATGACGCTGATGACGTCTTTGTTCTCCAGCCAGAAAAACGGTTGCTTGCCGAACGAGAGGATCTCCCACATGCAGACCCCTGAAAGGGACAGAAAGAAGAGGGCTCAGGTTCACATTGTACACCAAAGGTCGTTACTTAAAGGGGAACTCCCTTCCCTTCAGTCCTGGACAGCTGCCTCAATACTCCTTTCCATTCCGCTGGTCGCCATTCAACTTGGATGAGGACTGGCGGCCAGAAGACGACTGGAGATGGAGAGGAGGTTCTGTGGGGGACGGCTCAGGTTTCTTTTCCATCACGCTGGACTAGTTATTTTTGGTGCCAGAACTTAAGTTCCACCTTAAATAAAAACTGCACCCCAACAACATGTTTTGGACATTGGAATGAGATCGTCCTCAGGTACCTCAATTTTCAAGCCACGGGGTCCCTCAGTAATGGCCCCTGCTCCCACGAGGTCCCTAAACTCTACCAAACCACTAGCAACCTTCTCTGACCTCCTTCACTAACCCTCCACCACCACCACCATCTCCACCACCTCCACCACCACCATCTCCACCATCTCCACCACCACCACACCTCCACTACCATTCACTCTCCCCTTACAACCGGCCCCCGGTCATGTGACTTTTCTCATCTGTGATCGGCTCAGGGCTTCCCAGAACCGGCTCTAGACCCAATTTGACCCAATGTCTCACCAAACATCCAGACGTCGCTGGCCGAGGTGAAGCGGCGGAAGTTGATGGATTCCGGAGCCATCCACTTGATTGGGAGTCGAGTTACTGAAGCTGGAGGGGGCGAGAGAGAAGACAAGAGTCAGACGAGAACAGATATCCGAACCTAACTCCACTAAGGAGATATATACATATGACCACTAGATGGAGCTGAGGAGCATAGGAAATATATACATATGGCCACTAGATGTGGGAGGAGCATAGGAAATATATACATATGACCACTAGATGGAGCTGAGGAGCATAGGAAATATATACATATGGCCACTAGATGTGGGAGGAGCATAGGAAATATATACATATGACCACTAGATGGAGCTGAGGAGCATAGGAAATATATACATATGGCCACTAGATGTGGGAGGAGCATAGGAAATATATACATATGACCACTAGATGGAGCTGAGGAGCATAGGAAATATATACATATGGCCACTAGATGTGGGAGGAGCATAGGAAATATATACATATGACCACTAGATGGAGCTGTGGAGCATAGGAAATATATACATATGACCACTAGATGGGGGAGGAGCACAGGAAATATATACATATGGCCACTAGATGGAGGAGGAGCATAGAAAATGTATACATATGGCCACTAGATGTGGGACGAGCATAGGAAATATATACATATGACCACTAGATGGAGGAGGAGCATAGGAGATATATACATATGACCACTAGATGGAGCTGTGGAGCATAGGAAATATATACATATGACCACTAGATGGAGCTGAGGAGCATAGGAAATATATACATATGGCCACTAGATGGAGGAGGAGCATAGGACATATATACATATGACCACTAGATGGAGCTGTGGAGCATAGGAAATATATACATATGACCACTAGATGGGGGAGGAGCACAGGAAATATATACATATGGCCACTAGATGGAGGAGGAGCATAGAAAATGTATACATATGGCCACTAGATGGAGGAGGAGCATAGGAAATATATACATATGACCACTAGATGGAGGAGGAGCATAGGAGATATATACATATGACCACTAGATGGAGCTGTGGAGCATAGGAAATATATACATATGACCACTAGATGGAGCTGAGGAGCATAGGAAATATATACATATGGCCACTAGATGGAGGAGGAGCATAGGAAATATATACATATGACCACTAGATGGAGGAGGAGCATAGGACATATATACATATGACCACTAGATGGAGCTGTGGAGCATAGGAAATATATACATATGACCACTAGATGGGGGAGGAGCACAGGAAATATATACATATGGCCACTAGATGGAGGAGGAGCATAGGACATATATACATATGACCACTAGATGGAGGAGGAGCATAGGAGATATATACATATGACCACTAGATGGAGCTGAGGAGCATAGGAAATATATACATATGGCCACTAGATGTGGGAGGAGCATAGGAAATATATACATATGACCACTAGATGGAGCTGAGGAGCATAGGAAATATATACATATGGCCACTAGATGGAGGAGGAGCATAGGACATATATACATATGACCACTAGATGGAGGAGGAGCATAGGACATATATACATATGACCACTAGATGGAGCTGTGGAGCATAGGAAATATATACATATGACCACTAGATGGGGGAGGAGCACAGGAAATATATACATATGGCCACTAGATGGAGGAGGAGCATAGAAAATGTATACATATGGCCACTAGATGGAGGAGGAGCATAGGAAATATATACATATGACCACTAGATGGAGGAGGAGCATAGGAGATATATACATATGACCACTAGATGGAGCTGTGGAGCATAGGAAATATATACATATGACCACTAGATGGAGCTGAGGAGCACAGGAAATATATACATATGGCCACTAGATGGAGGAGGAGCATAGGAAATATATACATATGGCCACTAGATGGAGGAGGAGCATAGGAAATATATACATATGGCCACTAGATGGAGGAGGAGCATAGGAAATATATACATATGGCCACTAGATGGAGGAGGAGCATAGGAAATATATACATATGGCCACTAGATGGAGGAGGAGCATAGGAAATATATACATATGGCCACTAGATGGGGGAGGAGCATAGGAAATATATACATATGGCCACTAGATGGGGGAGGAGCATAGGAAATATATACATATGGCCACTAGATGGGGGAGGAGCATAGGCAATATATACATATGGCCACTAGATGGCGCTGATGAGCATAGGAAAGAGGCTCCATCTAGTGGCCTTATTGTAGTATTACACTGGACATGGAAAAGGAAATACACCAAGTTCGTTTTTGCCTCCATACCCACAGCAACTGAGAGTTTGTGAGTCCTGACCTTTGTAATACTCTTCTTCTTCTATATACCGCGAGAGGCCGAAGTCTCCAAGCTTGACACACTCATGTGAGGCCACCAGGATATTCCTGACAGCGATGTCCCTGAGAAGAGAAGACGCTGGCTTACTGGTACATATAGAACACTCTGAAGTATCTGCGTCGCCAAGACCAGCCAATCAGATGGCAGCCCTCGTTATACCATTTGTACATTACAACAACTTGCTTACTGACTACTATGGCCAACTATTGAGCTGCACGGAATATAATGACCTCCTGGTCAGTGATGGAGGTCACCACATGTGGCCTCCAAGTAACTGGTCAGTCTTGTAAGTCTCCAAGTCAATAACTATGTTTTGGTGGGGCCCTTTGGATCCTAAGTCTAGGCGGTACAAGGGGCCCCAACTAAAAGTAAGTTGCCCCCAGGAAATATGTTTTATTTATCGATTCTTATTTAAAATACTTAATGATTTATTATTGCTGACACGACTCTCTCTATTAAAGGCTACAGGGGCCCCACACCAAAGGCATTCCCCAAACTTGAAAATGGACCCCCATCCCTTGGACGGCTCACTTGTGTGCCTCAAGGTGGTCTCACCTCAGATATGATAAGGCTCGGCTATAGTTACCAGTCACATTCTCTGATTGGTTAACTTTACTATCTGCTGACTGGTCAGTTTATATGAATTGCTATCGGTCAATTTGAGTAAAAGCTTATTGCTCAACTTCAGTCTAATTCTTTGCTATATAA
>NW_017308568.1:139821-148329 GCF_000935625.1 Nanorana parkeri | reverse complement strand
GCAATAAATAATAATAATATAATATACAGAATCACCCTTAAAGCTGAAGTTTAATCTGCTTACATCCTGAGTTTCCGCCCCCCCGTCAACATGCTATAAATAAACAAGTCACATAACAAAACTATGAACATTGCAATAATAGGAATATCCGCCTACTACTAAGACATGAATCCCTTTATGTGCATTTCACAGCTCGGCCACCAGAGGGAGGTAAGTGGCTGGTTTTATTTTTGTTACCTGTGGACGCAGTTTACACCTTCCAGGTAGGCGAGAGCTTTACACAGCTGGAATGAGAAGTTGATCATGGTGATGACCTGCAGGGAGTTCTTGTGCTTTTCCAGATACTGGCCAAGCTGCAGAGAAATCGCAGTTATAGAATCACCTGGTTACCCCGTCTTTTATATATACCCTCTGAGTTCCTGGGTCTGTACACTCACTGCGCCCATTATGAGGGGTTCCCACCATCCCTGTGCTGAGTTCCCAGGTCTGTACACTCACTGCGCCCATTATGAGGAGCTCCCACCATCCCTGTGCTGAGTTCCCAGGTCTGTACACTCACTGCGCCCATTATGAGGGGTTCCCACCATCCCTGTGCTGAGTTCCCGGGTCTATACCCTGCTGTGCCCATTATGAGGGGCCCCCACCATCCCTGTGCTGAGTTCCCGGGTCTGTACACCCGCTGTGGATCCCAATACAGTCAGGCGGCATAGAATGAACGGTTACCTCCCCATACGGATAGAGCTCCATCACGATCCAGATTGGGTCTTGTTCGATGATGCCGATGAGTCTCACTATGTGCGGATGGTCCAAATTCCTCATCAGATCTGAGAGAAGAAACAAAGTACAAAGAGAGGGAAGCAGACAGGTGATGAGAAGAAGTCCGAGGCTCAGTCACTGGGTGCAGATGGAGGACGGATTCTTATTGGTGGAGTATTATATGATATTACACTCTCGCTGTACACGGTGTCATGTTAGGAGACTTTTATCTAAAGGCCGAACGTCACATTGTACTCACAGGCTTCACTCATGAACTTCTCCTTGACGTCCGCTGCGCAGTCTTTTTTACAAGTCTTCACCGCAACGCTGATCCGCTCCCCCTTCTACAAAGAGAACACGAAATTCACTTCTATCTGACCTCCGACCTCCATTCAGTCTTCTATCTGACCTCCGACCTTCCCTTCAGTCTTCTATCTGACCTCCAACCTCCATTCAGTCTTCTGTCTGACCTCCGTCCTCCCCTTCAGTCTTCTATCTGACCTCCGTCCTTCCCTTCAGTCTTCTATCTGACCTCCGTCCTCCCCTTGAATCCTATATCTGACCTCCGTCCTTCCCTTCACCCTTCCCTCTAGCAATCATAGGCTCACTGAAGTCTAAGAATTCCAAGTGTCTGTGAAGGTTCTCATTCCTCCAGGTCATGTTATATCTGTAAAAAATAAATCAAGACAACTGGACTTGCTGTATTGCGCTTGAAGACGTTTTGCTGGTCATGCGACCAGCTTTCTCACTTCAGAGCTAGCAGCTGTTATTAGGCTGCTGTGGGCATCTTAATAACACCTGCTAGCTCCAATCATGCAATGCAATCAGCACCTTACCTCCATGAGGTCTCTGACCCCCGTGCTGGTTATGATCATCAGATTATGTGGATTGGAGCGACATTCACCATATCTATTCCCAGATAATTTTTGTACAAGTCATTGTGAATTGAGAAAGCTGGTTGGATGACCGGCGAGACGTCTTCAAGAAAAGAATACAGCAGGTCCAGTTGCCTTAATTGATTTTTTTTTACAGGTATAAACATATCAGCTCCATACACATATGGAGAGTCGTACAGTACATGTCCATTCTGTAGCTTCCTCAATGGAGATACTCGCCTGATTCTTATATACACCATCGTACACTTCTCCAAAAAAGCCTTCGCCAAGGATCCTGCCCAGCACAACGTCATCCCGACTGATCGCGTAACGAATCCCTACAAGGACAAGCAAGGCGTCACAAATTCATATTATAGAGATCCGGTGATCAACGCAGAACGGTGACCCCACGAACAATACGAGGCCGGTGTACTCAGGGGGCATTAGTCCCAATTCACTGAGCTAAAATGTGAGTCATTTGCCATAACAATCACTATTTTGTGCCATGTGACTGTTTTCTTCACAATCGGGTGGTTTTTGCTGAAAATTAATGGTTGCTGTGGCAAAAAATGGTCAATTACGGCTTCCTGAGCCGAGCAAAGACACGATACTAATCTATTTAAAGGAGAACTATGAGGTGAGCGCTTTTCACTCACCTCATAGTTCTAGCCGACCTGTGACAATGAGACTGTCGCAGGGCGGGTCAGTGGAGGGGGAGGTGAGCGAACATATACCGGCGTTCGCTCACCTCTCGATCCTGTCACGGCTCTCTGCCATGACAGGGGGAGGGGCTGGTTTCCCCCCTCCCCGCGCCGATCCTCCAGCGCTGACTGGTGGATCGGACGGGGGAGGGGGCGGGTACAGCTGGCTCTGCCTCTAGATAAGCAGAGCCAGCTGTCACTCACGCAGCTGGGCGGATCCCGGCACAATTGTCGGGATCCGCTTCAGCTGCGGCGCCTCAGTATACCGCGAGCTGTAGCTCCCTATATACTGAGCTTAGGGTGACGGGAGGACGCTAGTTTGTGTCCTCCCGTTACCCTAAGGAGAGCTATGGGGAAAAGCCCTGACCCCATAGTTCTCCTTTAAATTGAGTGATCAAAAAACAAACTGCAATACCGACCACAACCACAAGGTGGCAGAAAACAGCCCTTTATAGCTATAAACATTAATGAGACTAACAGGGTTATTCACAAAGCTGCAGAAGGCAGCCGAGTGAACAGCCGAGCCGAAGTGAAGTGAGCCGAACACCGTTCGGGTATTTACTTCAGCCTCGTACGATTGATTTCAGCCGTACATCAGCTAAAATCAGCCGTATATCGGCTGCCTCCAGCTGCCTTTGGTCAGCCGAACAGGCTCTGCAGTGAAGTGCAGAAGGAATTCCACTCAGTCGATCCAACATCTGGATCGGCTAAGCCGGAGCGACGGCAACTCGCTCGCTGCCATTCACCCCTATTGCCATAGGGGCCGAACGTCAGTGAGTGAATAGCCGAATGCCGGCTCGGCTATTCTGCTTGGTAGAAAAACAATGTTTTACAAATGTAAATAAATGATACATCTAAAAAAATAAATAAAGATTTCTTTAAAAAAAAAAAAACACAATTGGGTGGAGCTAGCAGCGGCATTCGGCCCGGCTATTCTGTTCGGTACCTCCGTGGTACCGAGCATAATAGAAAACCATTGAAAAGAGTGGGATAAAAAAGTTGAGAAATTATTTTTAAAATTATAAAAAAAATAGGAAAATTAAAAATAAAAGAAAAATATTTTAGAGAAAAGAAAAACAATTGGGAGGAGCTAGCGGTGACAGCTAACTCTGCCCAACTGTTTCCTATTGGCCGGCACCTGCTAGAGTCTTCTAGCAGGTCCAGGCCAATGTATAACAACTGGGTGGAGCCTGCCGTGACATCACAGCCGGCTCCGCCCCAGTTATTGTTTAATGACAGATCAGCGTCCCCGGGTCATTTGGGGATGCTGAACTGTGATTAAAACTGGGCGGAGCCAGCCGTGAGATCGCCCAGCTGCTCTATGCGTGGAGATCGGTCGGCTTCGGCCGACCTTTCTCCACGCTTCGGCTGTCACTTCGGATCAGTCGAGGCCAAGCATATGCCTTCGGCTCGGCTGAGCCGCTCGGCCGCCTTCGGTTGCTGTACGGGCTATTGTGAATATTGTGAATATCGCGTACAGCAACCTGAACTGAACTGCAGAGGCGGCAGAAAAGAGAGCCGAAGGATCAGCCGAAGCTACAGCTGGATCCTTCGGCTCTTTAGTGAATAACCCCCTAAAAATAACTTCTTCATCTGATGCATCTACTGTATGGAACTGTAATATATTCTTCGCCTGTTTACTTGCCGTCCGCCCGTTCTACATAGACTGACGGACAGCACTCTCTAAAAAAAGGGTCACCCTACATGTACAGAGTTTTTTTTCCTGCTCGTGCGCAGTAGGGGGCGGGGGCAGGGCCAGACAGTAGGATATGGTAAACATTTTAAACAGCCGTGCCATACAAGCGTTCGGGCGGCTATAGATTGTTTGTGTGGCCCCTTAGTTCCAGTGAAGGGAACTCTTAAGGCATCAGCACACCAAGACATTTTGGACAATTTCATGCTCCCAACTTTGTGGGAGGAGCTAGGGGATGGCCCCTTCCTGTTCAAATATGACTGCGCACCAGTGCACAAAGCAAGGTCCATAAAGACATGGATGGGGGAGTTTGGGGTGGAGGAACGTGACTGGCCGCACAGAGTCCTGACCTCAACCCGATAGAACACCTTTGGGATGAATTAGAGCGGAGACTGCGAGCCCGGCCTTCTCCCCCCACATCAGTACCTGACCTCACACATGGTCCAACATTCCAATAGACACACCCCTAAACCTTGTGGACGCCTTCCCAGAAGAGGCAGAACGGTTATAGCGGCAAAGGGCGGAGCCAACTCAATACTGAACCCTACAGACTAAGACTGGGGGGCCATTAGAGTTCATGTGCGTGTGAAGGCCGGCGTCCCAATACTTTTGCAATATAGTGTTTATTATTTTGTTATCTGAAGTAACGTCAACATTTCTATTCTATATCTGTCTGGGAGTCGGTTGGCTGTTCTATATGGCGCAGGAACACATTCAGAGGGGATCACTTTCATCTTTCCAATGCTGCTCACAAGTTTGAGACTTCTTGTACGTACCTGCAGACCTCTGTTCCGACTGTTCTGGAATCTCCGCATAGATATCAGATTCTGTAACAAGATGGATTACAGTTGTCACCTCCGTTCTCACAGGATGGATGTGTCTTCTTATCAGTGGGACAAAGGAAGAGAGAACCTGTCTACAAGATAACTCACCAAAACTGCCCCCTTCCTCCAGCCTCGACCTCCTCTCATCAGGGACATCCCTGCACAGCAACATATAGTTCTGCATTATTCATGAGAACATTCAAATTTATGTTAAAGCTGAATTCCAGGGAAACCCTGGAATTCGAACATATAATACACATATTAATACAAATATAATGCACATACAACGTAAACCTGCCGCACAATGTTTCTGTAGCTGTACTAACATTTATTTCAACATAAAACCTGTCTCGTCTCTCCGCCTTATATTGCGGCCTAACAAAGCTGCTTTCATACTGCCCAGCCACTGAACAATATTTATGGCTATTGTCTCTCAAATAATACAGTCTAATTTACAGAATATTTATTTTTGCTGCCTATTCATGTGTCTGAGACCAGACAATTTCTACCAGACACATACTTAAGCCTATATTTTGGCTATTTTATGACTAATTGGGGGATACAGGCATAGAAGGGGGTTCGGGAAACAGCAGTTCAGGGACTCAGCAGTTTTCCTACACCATAAGGAAACGGAATTATCTTCTTTCGAGAACAGTGAGGGGCACATTTTGGACCAAAAGGACAACTGGTTTGCAAGAGGTGAGAAAAGGCCATTCAAGTCAAACGGGAACAACCATTTCTGAACAAGGGTGGGGGTCTTCGACTCCATCTGTCATCTGTTTTAATTCTACCATGGCAATTTTTACAACAATGCACAATTTCAGACATGTGAATTGGATGATTGGTACCTATGCAGGCTCCAAGAATGAATGGAAGGAAGGAAGGGACTTTGTCGCTAGAACAAGGCGGTTCCACAACTTTCACAACCTCCCATCTTGTTCTTGGACAATCAACATCTGTCTTGACATATTCTATTGGATTGAGGTGTCTGGGCTACTTGTATGTTCTTGTCACTCATTAGAACTGAAGCCGTGTCTTGGAGAAGCTAAGGAATATCTTCAACATTACAGAACAAGTCCAGTTGAACTAGCTATACCATGAGATCACTTAAAGTGACATTAAACCCTCAGATTTTTTAACATAAACCAATACTGTAATGTGCGCCTTACTGTAATCCATGGTAGTTTCCCTTCTCTTTGCTGCTCTTCCTTTTAAATCCTCATCGCTTCTCATGCTCTGCAGAACTTCTGTTTTGCAGCAGACTGCCTTGTCTCAGGAATGGATGCATGGTGTCTGTGTGCAGGTTCACAACCTATTCATGTGTCTGAGACCAGACAATTTCTACCAGACACATACTTAAGCCTATATTTTGGCTATTTTATGACTAATTGGGGGATACAGGCATAGAAGGGGGTTCGGGAAACAGCAGTTCAGGGACTCAGCAGTTTTCCTACACCATAAGGAAACGGAATTATCTTCTTTCGAGAACAGTGAGGGGCACATTTTGGACCAAAAGGACAACTGGTTTGCAAGAGGTGAGAAAAGGCCATTCAAGTCAAACGGGAACAACCATTTCTGAACAAGGGTGGGGGTCTTCGACTCCATCTGTCATCTGTTTTAATTCTACCATGGCAATTTTTACAACAATGCACAATTTCAGACATGTGAATTGGATGATTGGTACCTATGCAGGCTCCAAGAATGAATGGAAGGAAGGAAGGGACTTTGTCGCTAGAACAAGGCGGTTCCACAACTTTCACAACCTCCCATCTTGTTCTTGGACAATCAACATCTGTCTTGACATATTCTATTGGATTGAGGTGTCTGGGCTACTTGTATGTTCTTGTCACTCATTAGAACTGAAGCCGTGTCTTGGAGAAGCTAAGGAATATCTTCAACATTACAGAACAAGTCCAGTTGAACTAGCTATACCATGAGATCACTTAAAGTGACATTAAACCCTCAGATTTTTTAACATAAACCAATACTGTAATGTGCGCCTTACTGTAATCCATGGTAGTTTCCCTTCTCTTTGCTGCTCTTCCTTTTAAATCCTCATCGCTTCTCATGCTCTGCAGAACTTCTGTTTTGCAGCAGACTGCCTTGTCTCAGGAATGGATGCATGGTGTCTGTGTGCAGGTTCACAACCTGAGCCAGCACTACAGGAAGAGGCAGTCAGCTGCAAAGGAAAGTTCTCCCCAAGCATGAGAAGACATGAGGATTTAAAAGGAAGAGCAGCAAAGAGAAGGGAAACTACCATGGATTACAGTAAGGCGCACATTACAGTATTGGTTTATGTTAAAAAATCTGAGGGTTTAATGTCACTTTAAGGACAACTCTAAAACAAGTTTCACTTTGCCATCAGAGGCCTGACATATTTACCTTATGGACTAAGCCCCAGCAAGTTCCATCCTTCTGTCCAAGAACAGTGCCTTAGCAGCCAATAAGGGCACTTTCATTGGACAGGTAGATGACTGGTGATGGAGCTTAGTCTTAAAGTCACACTATACTCAGGAGTTAATTCTTAAAAATACATCCAAGTCCCTGAACTCTGAACAACAATGTATCTTATTTGTGTATCACTCGGCTGTAGATCCTCCAATCACCTCTGAATTGGTGCTGACACTGTCCTTCCTTCTGGAGGGGGGCTACGTCTGTTCCCCATGGTCCCTGTGTGTGTTTTAAAGTAGTCACTGCACCAAGCTCACTCCCGGGATGGACTACCTTCTCATGTTTAGTTTACTAATCTGTATTGAGATTATAGTCCATCTCGGGATCCCTCCCAAGGCTTGTTAATACCTGTTGCCAATGCATCAAATCGAATGTTACGTGCATTTTGCTGCGTTGCTATTGACTTGACTATGAGAAATTTGGGTACTGTGGAGTTTTTACTGGGTGCTGCACTGCCACCTAGCGAGCATTTGGAAAAGGACCCATTGAAGAACTGAGATGCTCCCAGACTGGCCACACACAAGTCAATGTTCATACGATTTTGATTTTGTGAGATACTTTCAGCAAGATTCTCCAAACATGACATTGAAATACCTCGACCAATGGGGACTGTTCGTCTCAGATTGTCCCGCACACAAGGAGCATGACATACAACTGAACAATCACATGGATGATGAATCTACTTAGACCCCGTTCAATGATTGTACAAGACACACATCGATTCTACATCATATTGTTGTTCTTACTGAGTGGGGATCCTCGGCAGGCTGATCCTCTTCTCATTCTCTGTGAAGGGGAAATACAGCAATATGGGAATTATCACTTGAAACAATAACGGGAGAAAATTATATAATTAGTATACACCTCAGTATAAGGTTTTGCCTGATTCTAATGTCTTGTGGGAGGAGTTTAATAAAAATGTGCATGCATTGCTTCTCTACTGAAGCTGCTGCAGGCTGCGCTGTGCAAGATTGTCATTTGCAGTCCGGATAGTGCAATTCCAATGCCTCTTTGGCTTGGAGCGGAGGAGGGAGACACAGGGCACTGGAGGGGGGAGTATAATACCTCTTCTATTATAGGGAACGGAGGGGAGGTAGGAGACACGGGACACTGGAGAGGGGGGTATAATACCTCTTCTATTATAGGGAACGGAGGGGAGGTAGGAGACACGGGACACTGGAGAGGGGGGTATAATACCTCTTCTATTA
>NW_017308568.1:128587-139696 GCF_000935625.1 Nanorana parkeri | reverse complement strand
CAGGTGCACTTACCTGATCCAGGATAGACAATAAGTGACTCTGTAGACCCATTCTGGAGTCGGCAGTATCCGTCTATGAGGTCGGCCATGTTTTCAGCCATGGCTAGCGAAGAGGTCTTTATGGCTAGTGGCTTTACAAATACAACAATGTAAGATTCGTGTTAGCATTCTGCGGTATCTGTTCACCACATACATATAAAGAGATCACCTAAACCATACAAGACCCTTGCTTTCTGTGTGTAAGCAGCGGTCTCTCTGCAGAGGCCAAACACACTCCTCTGCATGAAGTGTGAGCTTTGCTGAATGGAAAATGCTAGCTTTTGCTCTGCAGGAGGGTGTGTTGGACTTCTACAGGGAGACCACCGCTTCCACACAGGGGAGCAAGGGTCCTGCTCTGCAGCATGCTGGCAGGGGACAGGTATTTTTAGTCAGGCTGTGGCTGCTTTCTAAAGAAAAGGAACTTTGCTCACAGAATTTTAATAGACTTTAAATTCTTAAGTAACCTGGATGTGTTTTTTCTGAAGAGTTGCAAATCCCAGTGCATGAGTGTATAACAGTGGGGTGAGGTGGGGAATGGTAACCGGGAGGGGTGTGGGAAGGGTAACTGGGAGGGGTGTGGGAAGGGTAACTAGGAGGGGTGTGGGAAGGGTAACTGGGAAGGGTGTGGAAAGGGCAAGGGGGAGTGAGGTTTCAAGAAGAGGGTAAGGCTGAGAAGGGATCAGAGAAAATGCAGAAATAGGACTAGAAATGGGGAACAAAAAGATTGGGGGCAGGGGTCAGGGAACCTCTCTTCCATTAGAAACTTGAACTGCTGTGAATGGCACCAAAACACGCTAGTGCATGTAACATGCCTGTGCTAACACGCTTGTTAATGCACCAGAAAGATGTAAATGGGCCCTTAATGTACTTAAAGGTTTCAGCCGTGTCCCTTCTTTCTTCTCCCTTCTTTCCTCCGGACTCTACATATGAGGTTCCTGCGGTCTCTCCCGATATGTTTTATCCCCGGTGGACCTTCCACCATTTTGGTTGTCCATCTAACATCAGAAGAGATTACCTGGGGGGCTCCAGATATCCCCAGCAGCAGAAGTGCCCGATTATCGTCCAGCAGGGAACACTTGATAGATTTGATCTGTTTGAACTCGGCCAGGAACGTGGGCTGTGGAGGCAAAGAGGATACCGTCATTGACTGAGACGTGACTGAGAAATACATTCTGGGCACCGTGTGTATCCAGAGGTACTGCAAACAAAGCCGACTAGACCGAGGTACACAGCAGCTTTATAGGTATTCATCTCTGCACACTGTCTCTGCACACTGTCTCTGCACACTGTCTCTGCACACTGTCTCTGCACACTGTCTCTGCACACTGTCTCTGTCCATTAAGTTAAAGTCTGAAGTCTTGTGATTTTTTTAGTTGTGATAAATCAAAAAACATAAACAGGTCTTAAAGAGATGTCACCATGGAATGGCTATCAATGAAGGACCATCCCTGCTGCTGGAGGACTCTGCTCCTTCCTCTATCCACTCTCCTCTGCTGAGATACTCTGCTCTGCTGGAGGACTCTGACCTTCCTCTATCTCCTCTCCTGAGATACTCTGCTCTGCTGGAGGACTCTGCTCCTTCCTCCATAACTCTCCTCTCCTGAAATACTCTGCACTGCTGGAGGACTCTGCTCCTTTCTCCATAACTCTCCTCTCCTGAAATACTCTGCCCTGCTGGAGGACTCTGCTCCTTCCTCTATAACTCTCCTCTCCTGATATACTCTGCTCTGCTGGAGGACTCTGCTCCTTCCTCTATAACTCTCCTCTCCTGAGATACTCTGCTCTGCTGGAGGACTCTGCTCCCTCCTCTATAACTCTCCTCTCCTGAAATACTCTGCTCTGCTGGAGGACTCTGCTCCTTCCTCTATAACTCTCCTCTCCTGAAAAACTCTGCACTGCTGGAGGACTCTGCTCCTTCCTCCATAACTCTCCTCTCCTGAAAAACTCTGCACTGCTGGAGGACTCTGCTCCTTCCTCTATAACTCTCCTCTCCTGAAATACTCTGCTCTGCTGGAGGACTCTGCTCCTTCTTCTATAACTCTCCTCTCCTGAAATACTCTGCCCTGCTGGAGGACTCTGCTCCTTCCTCCATCTACACTCTTCTCCTATGGTACTCTGCCCTGCTGGAGGACTCTGCTCCTTCCTCTATCTACTCTCCTCTCCTAAGATACTCTGCTGGAGGACTCTGCTCCTTCCATCATACAACACCTTTGAACCTTTCACTTGAATGAATGCATGATGTACCTTCTGCTCACATATCTCATTATACATACAATGGAAGAATTTGGGTCACCTTTGAGTCCTTTGTAGTGAGCTGTCGAATGCCCTTTGGGCCGATGACCAGGTCCACGGTGATGCTCCACCCTTGCTGGTGAAAGAAAAATAATAAATAATTAAGGAAGAAATCTCACCATAATCACCTTTTCCTCCAGCCCCTCATATGAATTCCAATACTGATTTAGTTACCGATTTTAATAATGTGCAAAGCCGTTCATCCTGCCAAACGGCATGCAAATGTGTTCTGTGCCAATGGGGGCCAAGTGAATGTTCCTAGTATATTCTCTTTCCAGGTCAAATGTAATAACAGCAAAATGCCACATTATGGCCACTAGATGGAGCTGAAGAGCATTGCAAGGGAGTATTTACTTTGTATGCTCCTCAACTCCATCTAGTGGCCATAATGGGGTATTTTACTCATATTACCTTTGATATTACTGAACATTGGGAAGCAAATATACTAATAACCTTCGTCTTTGCCTCTATTTGTTG
Source organism: Nanorana parkeri (assembly GCF_000935625.1). Taxonomy (NCBI): domain Eukaryota; kingdom Metazoa; phylum Chordata; class Amphibia; order Anura; family Dicroglossidae; genus Nanorana; species Nanorana parkeri. The sequence continues at coordinate 136,888 of NW_017308568.1, read as the reverse complement.
AGATTTGCAGGACGAATGGCTCTGCGAATTTCTTATAAATACACCTCATACACCAGTGTAGTCAATCATGTTCATTGGGTTATGGCTCACGAAAAGCGAACTGCGCAACTTAGTGATAAGATGACCAAATTTGAGAATACCTGGACCCCCGTGGATAGACAAATACCTGGCACCAGGCACCTCTCACCGCCTAGGCATAATATAACCTAACCTACCACACCTGCCTAGTACACAGTCCACTAGCGCCAATGTACTGCCCGAACCTCCTTTTTCCCTCCTCTTCCCCCTCCTCTCTAACGCCTGACTCCTCTATTGCCTGATGACCCCCCACCTCTCTCTCTGTGTGCCCTCCCCACTTTATGTTGTCCTGTCTGTGTTCAGTGGTGCCGTGGTCTGATACTTTCACAGGCCGGTTACAGACTAACCTTGAAGCAGTCTAGTTACCGTCACCCTTTGATATTCCACAGCAATGGAAATCATAAGGGTACTTGAAGCGCACCCCGGGTACCTCCTACCTTACACTCCTTAGGGTAGAATAACTTACTAATCACTCCGCTCCTACGCAATCCCAACTATCCAATATGTCGTAACAACGAATGCTGTTACAAATTTGGATATGTATGTTATGCTTTTTCCCTTGGATTGCTGTATACCACATTCACCACCCGGACAGGGTGATAGTCCCGGAACCAGTAATCGCCTTCTATAGGAAATGCGACTTGTATCTAACTAATACCACTGCTCACCCTACTGTCAATACTACGGTCTGCGCACCGCATACTGAGATGTTATGTACTGTCGACCGTTGTTTTTGTGATGAAAATAATAAAAACATTTATATCTATAAATACACCTCATAGTAGTTAAGGTTGTAAAAAGACACGGGTCCATCTAGTCCAGCCTATGTGTGTGTGTGCTAACTTTATATAAGCCAACATATAGAAATACAAATCATAACAAGATTCATGCAAACTGGAGGGAATGCTCAGCCCACATATAAATATAAAAATCATGACGCAATTTATATGAAAAAAACATTAAACCAGAAGAGAATGTTCAATTGTAACCTATAATAACCTGCAGGCTGTTATACTGGTCCTTTGTCTCTGATGCCTTCTGAGATACTGATCATGAACAAAGGCATCACCTCGAGTCAGACCTTACTCTGGACCAGTGATTCAGAAAATGTGGAAGCCAGAGGATTAGACCGACAGCCAAGCAGCTACCATTTTCATGAGCTGCCTCCATATATCGCACTTAACCAGTTCCCTGGTTGGATCTAGTTGAGTCTAGTTGGGCCTGGCTGGGTCTGGTTGAGCCTAGTTGGGTCAGTTTGGGTCTAGTTGAATCTAGTTGGGTCTGGTTGGGCCTGGTGGACCTAGTTGGGTATGGTTGAGTCTAGTTGGGCCTGGTTGGGTCTGGTTGAGTTTAGTTGGGTCTCGTTGAGTCTAGTTGAATCTAGTTGGGTCTGGTTGGGTCTAGGTGGGTCTGGTTGGGTCTAGTTGGACCTGGCTGGGTCTAGTTGCGTCTAGTTGGGTTTACTTGCGCCTGGTTGGGTCTGGTTGAGTCTAGTTAGGTCTGGTTGGGTCTGGTTGGGTGATGGAGGAACTCACCGCCAGCTCGCAGCGGTAGGTCTCCTGGTCGATGGACGTGAAGCTGGAGAGCGTGCCCAGGAACCTCATGATGCATTCCTCCTCTTTCAGAGAGCCGTACTGCTGGAACGTCTGCTGGATCATCTTACGGAACTGCTTGGGCTGTTCACAAAACAAAGACACAGTTATTGAATCTTCCTGAATGAATACAGTTGAAGTAAACCTGACCTACCAAAAACTATATAAGCATCTCTAGCTTAGGTCGGGCCCCTGCATGCTTCCCACAAAGCAGTGTTGGTACTGCCTAACTTCTTATAGGAAAGTTTTACTGGTAGTAGGAGGAGCTTATCCTGGTCCAACCCTCCTGCAGGCGGCAGTATAACCCGAAAGTTAAAGACTTCCTGTGCCCCTCAATGGACAAGAAAAACCACTAATTGCTGTAAAATGTTATTTGTGTCTGGATGTATCACCGTTCACCCCCCATAGGGGTCTGATGAATGTGGTTGGTGGCCACTAGCACTTTGGACCCCTTAGCATTCTCCTAATCTTATGCAATGAGAGTTTAATTACCTTTAGACTTTCCTGCATCTGCTTTGGGAAGAAGAGATCGAGGCCAACTTCTTTCCTGGAAACAAAAGCAAATTCATTAGATATACCCTGTACATTATCCTCTTATATAGCAACATTTGATTTATCTGACTTGCTGCAGCTTCTAATGCATGTTGTGATCAGATATAAGACTGAATGGAAGGACGGAGGTCAGATAGAAGACTGAATGGAAGGACGGAGGTCAGATAGAAGACTGAACGGAAGGACGGAGTTCAGCTGTAACCATCATTTTTTGCGTATCAATTCATGGCGGTCTGCACAACTGAAGGGGGCGTGGCAGGGGGGTGTCCTTTCACTAATTTGTTATACAACATTCTGAGATCTTTTGTCATCTCAGAATGTTGGGAGATATGCGAATCAGCTTCACTGCAAATGACGAGTTGCCGGTAGTCTAAGATGAGGTCAGGCAGCACCGACGCTGTTTGTCAGGTAGAAGAGAAGGAAGACTTGACGTGTGTCACTGTCACAGAAAATGCGTGGGCGCCGCTGGAACAAAGCACACAATGCAGCGTTCCGCACTAACAATACACAGAGACGATTATCTCTCTCCTCCGAATCTTAATCATAAGAGGTCGTGCCGCCGTCTTGTCATCTCGTCGCTGTGTTTACTTACTCCAGGAAGTCAAAGTTGGATCTTTTCTCCAAAGCGTTCTGCGGCATGTCTTTGTAGAATCGTCTGGAAGGCAAACAGGAAGTGTTCAGTGATATAAAATGTTACAAAGTATCATTAAGATTTAAAGGACAACTACAGGAATATCATCGCAGCAATGTACAGTGACAGGGGTAAAGCCTTTTGGGGCAATTCGCACATCGGCGTCATGCCAGGATCTGTGCGTTTAGCCCACACTGCGAATAACGCACATTTACGCAGGTGCTTTGTATTGTCAGTGATTCTCAATGGCACCCCAATGGACCTGCTGGCAGGCATGCCTTGTAGTTCAGGGATGAGCAGGATGAAAGGGAGGGGGGGGGCACTTTCGGCGGAAAAGCTGCACTGCTCCGATCAGGGCCCTGCAGCGGCCATTGTCCGGAGCCACTAGTATGCTACTAGATGGAGCTGAGGAGCATAGGAAATAAGTATTTCCTATACAAAAAGGAACGTACTTAGTATATTTACTTTTCAGGTCAAATGTAATATTGTGTAATACAGAATTATGGCCACTAGATGGAGCTGAGGCACTCAAGAAAAATGTATTTCCTATACAAGAAGGAGCATCCTCAGTATCATAGTTCTAGCCGACCTATGACAATGAGACTGTCACAGGCCGGCTCAGTAGATCGGGAGGTGAGCGAACACATACCGGGTTCGCTTACCTCTCGATCCTGTCACGGCTCTCTGCCGTGACAGGGGGAGGGGCTGGATTCCCCTCTCCCCGCTCCGATCTGCCAGCGCTGACTGGCGGAATGGACGGGGGAGGGGGCGGGTACAGCTGGCTCTGCCTCTTGATAGGCAGAGCCAGCTGTCACTCACGCAGCTGGGCGGATCCCGACGTCTAAGTCGGGAGCCGCTCCGGCTGCGGCGTCTCAGTATACCGCGAGCTGTAGCTCGCGGTATACTGAGCTTAGGGTAACGGGAGGACGCTAGTTTGTGTCCTCCCGTTACCCTAAGGAGAACTATGGGGAAAAACACTGACCCCATAGTTCTCCTTTAAGGTCAAATGTTATGTAATACAGAATTATGGCCACTAGATGGCGATGAGGAGCATCAGAAATAAGTACAGTATTTCCTCTACAGCTGGATTCAGGGTATGATTGACAAGATGTCTATGAAGGTTCTCATGTATTCAGGTCATGGTATTGATGGTAGGTGCGGGACAGAACAAGTCCAGTTGAATGTGAAATCTTACTACTACTAGCTATACCATAGACATGGATAAAGTGGAACCTTCACAGACATAATCTAACATGGCGAATGAATAACATTTGTATTCACTGGCCATGTAAATAAATAGTGACTTCTGTTTCACACAATTAGCATGTCTTTATCTCCAACCAAGGAGCTGGCAGGCACGTTCCTGAATCCTTCACATGAACGTGCCTTCAAGCCTCCCAGTTGGAGATAAAAACGTAATCACAGTTCCATCCCAATATCCACAGGCAGTAATATGTGTGATCATTATACTGGAAAAGTCCTGAAATCAGAGCTGGAGGACGAGATGTTGAACAATGACTAGGAAGGCCGATATATGTCACTAATACTCCGTGAATGAATGCTGTTGGTGTATACAGGATGAAGATTTTATCACCATAACCTGATCTCATAACAAACTATAACCACAGCAGCCCATGCAGGTGCTTTGGGGCCTTGAGGGCAGAGGGGGCCCAGCTGAGATGTGACTTTAAACTCTTCATTCCGATGTATTCATTGCCCGCTTTGAAAAGCAAGGTCTATTTTTAGGTACCGATCCACCCACCCAAACCAGTTAAGTGTATTATGTTGCATACATCAGATTTGGAGATCTGGTGGCCGCCATTGTTAATGATGGACAATAGGGGTAGTATATGAACCACTGACGATGCAAGGGCTTATAGCAGGGGCAATATGGTCAAGGGGTACGTAAAGGCTGCAGTATAAGCTGTTGGCCACCAATGGTAAACCGGAGTATTCTTGGGTATGCAATATAGATTGGGTGCACCATCACAATTTTGCTATGGTCCCATCACAATTGATGATTTGTAGTTTCTCCGCTGCCATCTGTAGCATACAACTCTCGAAATGTCTCAATTATAAACCTTGAAAACGAAGCACCGGCTGATAACCTCCTGCTTGCTCAGCGACATGCAGTGGTGTATTTTGGTTTTGTGCTGCCCTAGGCAAGACTAAACTCGGGCACCCCCCTCAATCTAAATTTGCCCCACCCCATCCTGTTGAGGTGAGCTATATGGGGTCTCAGGAGAGCTGTGCAGGGTTTATGGTGGCCATGTGGGGTCTCTAGAGGACTGTGCATAGTCCCTTTCCCTACATATATGTACTGCTCCTCTTACCTGCAGCTCGAAGTGTCATCAGTACCAGCAGAATACATTGCAGTCCCCAGCCTGCTTCTGGGACATCCCACCATCAGATCACATGCTATGGGCAGCCCCCAGCCACCCGCTGTTTCACCTCCACCTCCTATACAAAGCCAGCTGGACCACATCTCACTGGGCCCTCCCCTCCACCGGGCAGCTCTCTAATTAGGCAGCCACTCTTAGGGCATTTTCTGCCGCCCCCCTGGAAAGTGCCGCCCTAGGCAAATGCCTAGTTTGCCTTGCGGTAGATACACCCCTGGCGACATGTAGACTGAATATTATATCAGTTAGGTGTGACTGGGCGTTTCTTCACACTTCAGTAGCACCACAACCCCCTTCTATAGGGCAAGGCCCATTGCCCATGTGTAACTGTTTGCAGTGGACAGAATGTTATTGGCCCCCTTACCTGAGCTCCAGGCACCCCAGCTGCAGAGCCATGCCCTCGCTGACCTTGGTGGCGTACTGCTGCATGTAGTCATTCCGCAGCTGCAATTACACAGACGGTGACACTGATAAACCACATTATAGACATGGAAGTCACGACAAATGTCACATTTCTAATCAACCAATCAGATTTAATCTCGCTTGTGTGTCAGGTCAGTTAACTCAACTCTGATGTGCTTGTAATGGCTTCCTGCACTGAGCCTGTACGTACATACAACATAAACATCCAATGCTGGTTGTGTTATCTCTAAGGGTCAGTCCACCAAAAAGAGTTCCTGTACACCTTTGTGTGTTCCAGCTACTCCTGGTACGTTGCTCTGCTGCACTGTGATAGGCGGCCGAGCGGTGTGGGAGGAAAGACACCGGCCGCGGAAAGGTGTGAACGGGGCCTAAGTGATTATCCCTGAGAAATATCAGTCTTCAGTGGGGTTGTCCCTCTAATGTACAATTCCTCTCTTGCCCAGGAGGGGTCAGCATTGCATCATTACTGCAGATTCTCCATGCAAATTGGGTCCTAAAGGAGTTATTAATAGAGCTTTGTCTATAGGTTTCAACATGTCCTACAAACTCTGTGATCTGCCAACAAAGCACTGGAATTCCCCCAAAACATCAGTTGGTAACAGATTTAGATCAATTGTTATAAGTTTTGTCTTCTCGTAGAGGAGTTTGGACTTGATCTTTATGTTTAGCAGCAATCAGAGCCGATCACGCAATCAATTTCTGAGGGAAAAAAAAGAATCGGACTTGCTTGACTGAGGCCGAGGTGTTCCAAAGATATAGGAGTGTAATTCACAAAACTGCCGAAGGATCCAGCCGTAGCTTCGGTTGCGGGAGCCCTTCGCTTCACTATAACCCGTACAGCAGCTGAAGGCGGCCGAGCAGCTCAGCCGAGCCGAAGGCATATGCTTCGGCTCGACTGAGCTGAAGCGGGGCCAACGGCCTGTCGAAGGCCGGCCTTTGGCCCTGCAAATGACAGCTGGGAGGAGCCAGCCATGATCTCACGGCTGGCCCCGCCCAGTTGTAATGACAGATCAGCGGCCCCACATGACCTGGGGACGCTGATCTGTCATTAAACAATACCAACTGGGCAGGTGCCAGTCAATAGGAAACAGTTGGGCGGAGCTAGCTGTCACTGCTAGGTCCGCCCAATTGTTTGTTTGTTTTTCTTATTTAAAAAAATCTTTATTTTTAAATTTGACTGTTTATTTAAATTTTTGAAACATTTTCAACCTTTTTGTTTTTTTCTCCCTGACTCTTTTCATTGATTTTTTTTATTCTGCTCAGTACCACGGAGGTAGCGAGCAGAATAGCCAAGCCGGGTGGCGCTCGGCGCATTCGTCTATTCACTCACTGCCGTTCGGCCCGTATGTTCGGCTGACCGAAGTGCAGCCGATGTACGGCTGATTGCAGCCAATGTACAGCTGAAATCAGCCGTACAAGCCAGGGGCTTAACTAGAAATCACAGGGCCCCATAGCAAAATTTTGTATGGGGCCCTGTGATTTCTAGTTAAGTCCACCTGATAACCCAAACAGCCCACCTGAGGGTGACCCTGCAGAGCCCACCATAGACTCTCTATGGTGGGCTCTGCAGGGTCGCAGGTGGGCGGTCAAGCCCTCTTACCGGTCTGCCCCGATCCTCTGTCCGCCTCCTCCTCCATCGCTAAGACCCGCCTCCTCGGTCGCTGGGCCCTGCCTACTCCATCGCTGCCGGCGGGCCCAGCCACCTCCTCCGAAGCTGCTGGTTGTCACCGACTCAGTGCCAGTGACAGCCAGCAGCCTGAAATGCCATAGCGACCCAGGCGGCCCGCATTGGCATCAGGGGGATGTCCTGGCCGGGCCCCCCTGTGCCCCATTGCGGCCGCCGGGGTCGCTATGGTGATTGTTACTCCACTGGTACAAGCCAGAAGTGAATAGCCGAACGTAGCTCGGCTCACTTCACTTCGGCTGGGCTATTCACTCGGGTGCCTTCGGCAGCTTTGTGAATAGCCCCCATAGTCTCCGGAGCCCCAATCTGATACAATAATAGCTCATAGGATCTGCTCATTGACAACAGAGAATGGTTCATCAAGAGGAAGTAAAGAATTCCAGGTCTCCCATTGCTGGTACAAGCCAGAAGTGAATAGCCGAACGTAGCTCGGCTCACTTCACTTCGACCGGGTTATTCACTCGGGTGCCTTTGGCAGCTTTGTGAATAACCCCCCATAGTCTCCGGAGCCCCAATCTGATACAACAATAGCTCATAGGATCTGCTCATTAACAGAGAATGGTTCATCCTTTAAGAGGAAGAAAAGAATTCCAGGTCTCCCATTGGCTGGAAACAAAGTTAAAATTTAGTGTCTCCATAATGATTGCTGCCCTTTCCTCGCTCCCTCCCGCCCACGAGCCGCCCTCACCCCGCTCTCACCTGCTGGTAGAAGTACAGCAAAGTCGTCTTGTCTTGTCTGAAGCTGTCTATGTAATTATCTGGCAGATAGCGAATCCGGAGATCGTATCTGGGAAGGAAGGAGATGGATACAAACGTGTCAGGACAATGCAACAGAGAGGAAGCCATGGAAGACTTACATAGCAATGATTTAAGAGAACCTGTCTGTGACAGCAATTACTAAAGTTGCTCGTTTTTAAAGGCCACCCTACCACTCATCCTGGG
>NW_017308568.1:112227-127413 GCF_000935625.1 Nanorana parkeri | reverse complement strand
AAAGGCCCCCCCCCCCCCCGCCCGGGGGGGGGGGGGGCCTGTTCAGCATGCTTTGCATTATTTTTTATACTTATGCTTTTCAGGCCAATAACATGACACGCCTTCTTTTCTTTGCTGGTCTGGGGACGGTCCCCTCTCTGCCCTTTAAATGAAGGGTGCCATGTTGACGCATCTGCATTTGTCAGTTTTTCATGCATTGCGTTTTGCCCAGTGAAGGTGAAATAAAGTAGAGGTTGCTCAGGGGTGGGGCTTGCAATTGTGCTAAAACACACAAACATGCATGTCATGTGCATATTTATGAGCTACAATTGAAGTCTATGGACCTTAAAGTGACATTAAACCCTCAGATTGTTTAACATAAACCAATACTGTAATGTGCGCCTTACTGTAATCCATGGTAGTTTCCCTTCTCTTTGCTGCTCTTCCTTTTAAATCTGTATCTGTTCTCATGCTGGGGGAGAACTTCCCTTTGCAGCTGAGTGCCTCTTCCTGTAGTGCTGGCTCAGGTTGTGAACCTATACACAGACACCATGTATACATTCCAGAGACAAGGCAGTCTGCTGCAAAACAGAAGTTCTGCCCAGCATGAGAACAGATACAGATTTAAAAGGAAGAGCAGCAAAGAGAAGGGAAACTACCATGGATTACAGTAAGGCGCACATTACAGTATTGTTTTATGTAAAAAAAATCTGAGGGTTTAATGTCACTTTAAAGGCACGGACGTGTGTTGCATAGGAGTGAGATTCCTTTTGTTGTGCATTGAAGCACTTTAAATTGCACGTGTGTGAACAGGGACTTCAGGGGTGGGGCCATGACACTGTGTCATCATAGTACATCCTCACAGCATGGGTGTCATTCAACCTGTAAGACTGAGGACATCTTGTGGCAGAATAGAAGTACTGTAGGGAACAGATCCTGACTTGCAGCCTGACATAATCCGGGGGCCCCATTTTAATGGGGGGAAAAAAAAGAACTTCCCAAAGTTGCTAATTGCCCGGCTGTCATGCTGACCCTTTGAGAGTTTCAAGAAGCAATGGTTCCGGTCTGGCCTGCTCTTGTGGTCAATGTTTACCTCCACTCGGCCTCTAGGTGGAGACACTCGTACTTCTCCTGCACCTCCCCAATGGTCAGGTCGGGGTGCAGCCAGTGGAGCTCATCGGACTTTAAGTGTTTCAGGCGAATGCCGTAGCTGTCCACATGTTGGATGTCCGGGCCGATCCGCCCACTGAGGAGGATGGAGCTGATGATTTCCTGCAAAAGAAAAGCAGAAGAAAGAAATGACTCCTCTAGGATGGTATTAAATAAAGCCTCGCTCACGTGACATTTATGTTTTGGTTTTGGGTATACAGGAAGTCCCCGGGTTACGAAGATAGGTTCTGTAGGTTTGTTCTTAAAAGAGAACTATGAGGGGGGGGGGGTTAGGGTGACGGGAGGACGCTAGTTTGTGTCCTCCCGTTACCCTAAGGAGAACTAAGGGGGAAAAACACTGACCCCATAGTTCTCCTTTAAGTTGAATTTGTATGTAAGTTGGAACAGGTACATTTTATAAGTATAACTCCAGCCAAATTTTTGTTTGTTTATTTTGGATAGCATAGGGAAGGGTTTTACCTCCTGTAAAGTTTGTTTTGCTGTGTGTGCCCCTGTTCAGAAAATTTCGCCTCACCTTCTGTCCCTGTGACAATTGGATTTTGAAAATTTTGGGTTGTCGTGGAAAACAAGGATTGGTGGTAAAGCTTCAGTGGAGACACCTTTTTACCCATGATAACTCTTACAGGAGTGAATTTCCCTTACTAGGAGTAGATTTCCTTTCACTTCCTGTTGTCTCAAGGACAGGAAGTGAGATTAAATCTTTCTAATGAGGATACAGACAGCTGTAAAAACCTCACAGTGACCTCGAAGAAGAGGCGGGCACCCCTCGTCTGCACGTCCAACAATAGCCAACTTCCTGTAATTACCCAAAAAGTCGGGCACTCTTCGTCAGCACGAGCGCGGTAGCATTACAACTACCCCCTGCCGTACAGTAATAGCCTCCGTTTGTAAGTAGCAGTCGGATGTATGTAACTCGGGGACTGCCTGTATTGGGAAAGATTTAAATATTCTGTCTTTATTCATGCCTGTGACACCATTTGGGAGATTTTACCCTCACTTCCTGTTCCTGTGACACCTGTATAGCAAATGGTGGGGGTGACACCAGAACAGAAAGGAACAGCCAGCAATAAGAACATTTGTAATAGAATTAATTGGGGCTGTCTCCTGAGGCCCTCCAAAGTCCATGGGGGCCCGCTGTTCAGGAGCAGGCAACAGCAAGAAAGATTTCGGTTGCAGGCCGCAAGCATGGTAGGTCTTGCCTGCTTGTAGAGTCTCCTCTCCTGGACTGAAATTGCTCACTCTGATCCCACTGCACACTTTGAGTTCCACGCAACGTGCATTAGAAGCAGTGGAGGGCGGACTGCTGATTTCAGTACCGGGGCAATTTCTTCTATTTATTTGGAGAACTTTTTTCCTTGACTGATGGATTCGTCAATTTTCGTCCCTCCGTTGATACCCCAATAAACACTCAGACTGCGCAACATGGATTTTAACGGCCACAGCAGCCCTTTTATTAAACCAAACAACTTTAACAATAACCAAAAATAATAAACCAAATAATATACACAAATAATACTGTAAACAATTGTTGACCTGGGAAGGGGTCTTTGGGTTCCCAACAGCCCAAAAAGGCCTCTCCTAAGACTTCACCCGTGTCCCCAGCCGCACCACAACCAGCTCGAGGACACTTCCTACTTCCAGGTTCCTAAGGGGCCAGGACCCACCCCTTGCACTTCCGGACACCAACAGGGGGGAAGCACCCATATCAGCTGATGGCCCCCCATTTTGTAATCCACTCCGATTTTTGTAGACCCCCCAAAGACCCCCTAACCCGCCAAGCTGCCGTGACAAAAGAACCCCACAACCCCCATACTACAAAATTCAGGGAGGGAGGGTGGGACAACCTGCTTCGTTCATTGCTTTCCTGAAAGAGGACGTCCCTCAGCCCTTGCAGATCCTTCCCATGCGGCTCCTCCCGGACACCTGACTCCCACGTCCAATCAGGTAAGAGCAGCTGTTCCCATTTTATTTTTAAACTCTTTCTCCCGGGACTATTCCTCCCCCTAGTCATGTAGCCCCTCCGCTTAGTCTCTCCGTGTCTGTCTTTTTATTCATCTTCCCATAAGACAAATACATGCGAAATATACATAATGGATGTAACAATACAGGACGCAAAGGATACAAAGATATCCAACAATCTGATACATATGTAGCAATGTGTTCATTGTTTTATAATAGTGTGATCCTAGTTCATTTTATGACTTAATTGCTGTGCTGTATAGGCCAATGTAGTTGGATCTGTATGTGCGTTATCATTAATCAAAATTAATTGATTAATCGATTTTTAAAAATTCGATTAATCGAACACGAACATTTTAATCATTACCAGCCCTATTTTATAAATGACACACTGCTACATATGTATCAGATTGTTGGATATCTTTGCATCCTTTGAGTCCGGTATTGTTACATCCATTATGTATATTTCACATGTATTTGTCTTATGGAAAGATGAATAAAAAGGAAAAAAGTACAAGAACAATATTCGGAACATGAAGCTTGATATTCCTGCATTGTGTTCCTCATACATGACGAGATTCGATGTCTCTGGAGAACATTTGTATCATTTTTCCAAAATTACTAAAATCCAATGACTGTCATATTTAAACAAAGAAAAGAATAAAGTGTTTTTCAGCCTCAATTGAAAGCTGAACTGGATAGATACATCGTATATGACTCCACTCTGTGTACATCAAATGCCTTCTCAGATACAATATGTGACCTTTGGGGAAGGTCACCAGAATCAGCCACCTAGACACCAGGGCTTGAGAAATAATGGAATCCTTCTAGACTGGGGTTAGGACATTACAATGTTGTCATCAGTATTGTAATATTAATGTCCTAACCCCAGTCTAGAAGGATTCCATTATTTCTCAAGTCCTGGTGCCTACGTGGCTGAATATGTGGCCTTCTCCAGAGGTCTCATATCTTACTAACCTTTGGTGGGCAACCATTGGATCCATTGGGCAGTATGTCGGAGTGTAGGGATTTTTGTATCAGTGTGGGGTTAATTGTACATTTCCATTGGTTTGCTGTCAAATTTCTTGCATTAAAAAAAAAAGAATATGTAGCATTGTATCACGGGGGTTATCCAATGGATGGTCTAACAGCATGCAATCAGATGGCTGAGTTCCAAATGTTGGGTCTATCAAGGGTTTGTTCCAGAAATTCCGATACGGCAGACCAGAGGGGTATAAGCCTGGGACAGTTCCAGGTCATCTGTAAGAAGGTTCACCCGAGCATTCGAGATGTAGATTGGCCGCCATCTGTTTTCATTTGAAATAGTGGCACAGATGGAAGGATGTCTGTTCTACTATGAGATGGACAATCAAAGGTTGGCAAGATATGGGACCCTCTGGAGAAGGTCACCATATTCAGCCACCTAGGCATAGGGATGTATTGCAGTCCATTTTTTATCTGTGTAAATATGGGCCAATCCCAGGACCATCATGGGTCAAAAACGGACTGGTGGAACGCCCCTGTGAGAAGGGCCTAAAGGAGATCCGATTGTATCATGGTTGGCCGGCCTGGATTGGAGAGAACACCAAAAGAAAAGAAAAAGACTGTTGCAAATTCTTCACTGATCGTCAGTCTGATTTGCAACAAACATATTGACAATTCTTGCACTTTATTACTTGGTTCTTCATCAATGTTGTTCCCCCTTAGGGGTGTCCTGTCCTCGATGATAGGACAGGGCTGACACCCTCCCCCTCCCCCCCCACCTGTCTCTCAGGCTTCTTGTAAGCGCCTGTTATTTGACAATGGAATTTTCCATGTGCCTTCCGTCTCAGCAAACGCAGAAGTGAAAGCCAAAACAAATATTTTGCCAGATTCCTGACCAGGTTCACCCTTCACGTTTCCTACCGGTAAGAAACACTCAGCGGCCGCTGTTGTAAGTGCATCTGAGGGGGCCAAAACCTCTTTTCCACTGCGGTGCGTTGTAGATCATTTTGAGCTACCTCCCCCCAATGCGTTAAAGGAGAACTATGGGGTCAGGGGCTTTCCCCATAGTTCTCTTTAGGGTAACGGGAGGACACAAACTAGCATCCTCCCGTCACCCTAGGCTCAGTATATAGGGAGCTACAGCTCCCGTTATACTGAGACGTCGCAGCCTGGACGGATCCCAATGGCAGAGAGCCGTGACAGGATCGAGAGGTGAGCGAACGCCGGTATGTGTTCGCTCACCTCCCGATCTACTGAGCCGACCTGTGACAGTCTCATTGTCACAGGTCGGCTAGAACTATGAGGTGAGTGAAAAGCACCCCTCCCCCCCTCATAGTTCTCCTTTAAGTCAACTGAGCTCCAAGGCACCACAATGCGCGGTAACGTTCTGCATGACCACAAATGGTCAGTTTTTGGTGCATTCCCAGCTCATTCAACTGACTGCGCGGACTTGATCCAATGCAGGTTAATGCGCAAACCCCCCACCACATCCTAATGCATGCGCATGCACACCACAACGCTGAGGTTTGAATGGGCCCTTATGCTTAATGCTAAATAGTCATGTTACTGCAGCTCTGTACATAAAGTATGCAGACATGGTCAACGGTTCTATCGCTGTCCAACCACATTCTAGAATGGGGAAGACGCTTGATCTACGAGACGCACTGTACAGGAACCTGGGCTCCTAAAAGCAAGGGTCAGGTGACTTGGTTCTTTCACGCAATGGCACCCGAAGTCTTCCTAACTTGCCGCTCTCAGCAACTCCAGGAGACAAGCAGTTGCATAAAGGGGAACCATCATAGGAAACTATATACACAAAACTGATCGAGCAGATAAAATTGTGTCTGCGGTCATTTGAAAAGCTCGTAGAAGTCCTTTTTGTTTCAACCTTTTTTGTTTTGTGAGGATTCATTGTATCTGAGAGCAACTTTACAAAAATAACCTCTGATATGTCTGTCTTTTCATTTCCCGTGTTCTGATTGCGTTCATCACAGCAGCAGGCCAGTGTAAGCATCACTTTGTGTACATTCATTATGTCTGCACTCCACACTGCAATCAGGGCCGGATTTACTCTCCCTGCCGCCCCAAGGCCAGGTTCCGCAATGAACCCCCCTCCCCGCCCCCCATCAACGGAGAATGGCAACCGGATGGCAGAGGCGGCAGGGTTCTTTTTATATTTTTTTTGATTGTTTATTTCTTTATTTTTCTTTTTTAACCACTTGCTGACCGGGGTGTTTACACCCCCTTCCTGTCCAGGCCATTTTTCAGTATTCAGCGCTGCGGTACTTTGACTGACATTTATTCCGTCATGCAACGCTGTACTGAAATTAATTTTATACCATTTTTTGGGGACAGATAGAGCTTTCTTTTGGTGGTATTTAATCACCACCGCGGGTTTTATTTTCTACTATATAATGACAAAAGTACCGAAAATTTGAAAAAAAAATGTTTTCCCTACGTTATGTTATAAAACAGTTATTATTACCCAAATTTTTGGCAAAATATAAAAGTCGGTGTCACGTCGGGTAAATAGACACCAAACATGTTAAGCTTTAAAATTGCGTGCGTCCGCGAACTCGCAAAAACTACCATACCCAAAATTGGCCACAGGCGACGCTTTAAAAGCTTTTACCGCTCATCAGTTTAGTGTTATCAGTGATTGATGGCCCGAGAATTATTGCTCTCATTCCGACGTTCACGGCGATACGTAACATGTGTGGCGTAATGGATGCAATTGTTGTTTACGCACTTAGGCGCACTCAACGCATGTTTGCATGTGTATGTGGGGGGTGGGGACTTTTAAAAATGTTTACTTTTTTTATTACCTTTATATGTGACTTTTATTTATTATTATTATTATTATATTGTTTATTTTTATAATTATTTTCTTATTTTATTTATTTAATTTAATTATTATTTCTTATTATTTTTTTAATTTTTATATATATTTTTTTTTTTACTTAACTTTATTGCTGTCACACAGGAGCTAGTTAACAATCCCCTGTGTGATAGCCTTTGGAGATGACAGGTTCTCTCTATTGACTCCGTCACCTCCAATACAGGAGTTCTAGCACAGCACTGTGCTGGAACTCCTGTGACACAGCACAGCTCTCCCCTCTCACTGTTTACACGGAGCGGCAGGGTTAGTTTTAACTCTGCCGCTCTGCTCCCTGCATCGGCGGCCAGTGAGGAGAGACTCGGCGGCCGGGGGGAAGACGGAACCAGAGGAGAGAGGTAGGTGTGGGGGGGGGAGGACGGACAGGCTGCACACATTTTACACGTGATCGCGGCGACATAGCTGCGATCACCTGTAAACGAACAATCGGCTTCCCCACACTACATTTAGTCCTGACTTCCCAGTGCTGGACTAAATGTAGAAGGCAACTTACCGCCCGGCGCCCGGAACTGTTATGTCGGGGTGATTCCACACCGCTGCCGCCCCTCTGAGCCCTGCCGCCCCGCGGCCTGGCCTCGGTGGCCTTGTGGGGAATCCCGGCCTGCCTGTCACTGCAGACAAGGGCTGAGAAGGAAGTCATCTGCCTGTGGAATTCAGTGCGGTTGATTCACTAAAGATATAGAGAATGTTCGCAACAATAAGTGGATGTT
The DNA here is from genome assembly GCF_000935625.1 of Nanorana parkeri. Classification (NCBI taxonomy): domain Eukaryota; kingdom Metazoa; phylum Chordata; class Amphibia; order Anura; family Dicroglossidae; genus Nanorana; species Nanorana parkeri. The sequence goes on along the minus strand of NW_017308568.1, from coordinate 119,715 downwards.
GACTTAGGGGGGCTATTCACAAAGTAGCCGAAGGATCCAGCCGTAGCTTCGGCTGATCCTTCCGCTCTCTTCGGCCCAACCGAAGAGCTGCTGCATGGGTCATTCACAATAGCCCGTACAGCAGCCGAAGGCATTTGCTTCGGCTCGACTGAGCCGAAGTGTCAGCTGAAGCAGGGTGGACGGCCTGCCGACGGTCGGCCTTTCGCCCCCCGCAAATGACAGGTCGGCGGTATTCTGTGTGCCAGCGGGGAGGAGAGAAAGCGTCACAGGCGGCTGAGCGCTGCGGGAGGAGAGCGCTGTGAGTGTCCAGCGTCTCTCCTTCCACACCGCTCAGCCACCTGTGATAGGCAGAGCGGTGTGTGGGCAGAGACTGCCAGTGCTGTCACAGGAGGCTGAGCTCTCCGCCCTGGACCACTTGACAGCGTGTCAGGATGGAGAGCGGGTACAAGCAGTCAGTGATCGCTGAGTGTTTGTACAGGACAGAGTATGGTTACCATATCCTCAATTATGAATGAATGGGAAGTGATCTACAGCACCTCTACATCACTTCCTGTTCGTTCATAATTGTGGTTATAGTAAACATACTCTGTCCTCATGTTATGAATGATCAGGAACACTCAGTATAGAGGATTGAGGACTCAATCTCTTTTGCTTTTTTGAAAGGGAAATATCAGGGGTCTACACCCCCAATATTTACCCCAAAGCCCCTAAAAGTAAAGTAAAAAATAAAAATATTTAATAGAAAAGAATAAAAATAAATATAGAAAATTAAAAAGTTTATAAAAAATAAATAAAAATAAAATATTTTTGAAAAAATTGAAATAAAAAACATTTTCGGTTTCGGCCTGACAATTTTTTAAAATTTTGGTTTCGTTTCGGTTTTAAAATGTCCATTTCGGTCCACCTCTGGTTCCTGGTATTGGTTCCTTGCTTTCATTGCTTGTCTAGTTACAAAGCAGACTGCAGACAAGCCGAGTGCAAACAAAGCAATGGCCTTGGCCTATAACGGCAGCTACGAAAGCAGAAGGAAAGAGAAAGCAGAGGTGAGAAGTCATGTTCACAGTTCTTTGGATCTCACCCTTAGCAGGGCGGAAGGTGAAACTTAACTTGTTTTGCAACGGTTCTGCCCTGTAAACTACAAAATAGTCCTAACAAGACACACAACGGCCAATGTGGACACTGGGGTGTTTGGCTGCCATCAGCGTTATATCGAAGGGTGCTGGACTGAAGCCAAGGCATGGGAATCAGAGGTAAGTGGACCTCATGGGTTGTGCAAAGTCCTTTAGTAGCATACACAGTGCGGTGACCCATAGCAAAGGTTGTGGTACATAATATTTCCTACAGATATCATATATTTCTAAATGGCCTTTAGTGGTGCAGCCAATCAGCAGGCTTTGGGGGGATGAGGGGGCTGGGGATCTGGTAAGCTGGTTGGGAAGATATGAAATATTTGAGGAACGTCCTGTTACATAGTCTTCCTCTTGGGCTTTTGCCTGGTGAGGATGCTCCTGTAATGTCTACCTTTCAGCCCTTTGGACCTAGAGGGTTGGAGTGATGCGAGGATCTCCCCACCTAGGAGGAACACTTGAAGATCCTGGCTGCCAGCGATGTTCTACTTTGGCACTCTTGGACCTTGGGGGTTGGAGTGCTGCAAATACTCCCACGCCTAGGAGGAACCCTTGAAGATCCTGGCTGCCAGGGATGTTCTACATTGACCCTTTGGACCTAAGGGGTTGGAGTGATGCAAGTATTTCCACACCTAGGAGGAACCCTTGAAAAACCTGGCTGCCAGGGATGTTTTACTTTGGCCCTCTTGGACCTAAGGGGTTGGAGTGATGCAAGGATCCCCACGCCTAGGAGCAACCCTTGAAGATCCTGGCTGCCAGGGATGTTATACTTTGGCCCTCTTGGACCTAGGGGGTTGGAGTGATGCAAGGATCTCCCCAACTAGGAGGAACACTTGAAGATCCTGGCTGCCAGGGATGTTCTACTTTGGCCCTCTTGGACCTAGGGGGTTGGAGTGATGCAAGGATCTCCCCAACTAGGAGGAACCCTAGAAGATCCTGGCTGCCAGGGACGTTCTACTTTGGCCCTCTTGGACCTAGGGGGTTAGAGTGATGCAAGGATCTCCCCACTTTATTATTATTATTATTATATTGTTTATTTTTATAATTATTTTCTTATTTTATTTATTTAATTTAATTATTATTTCTTATTATTTTTTTAATTTTTATATATATTTTTTTTTTTACTTAACTTTATTGCTGTCACACAGGAGCTAGTTAACAATCCCCTGTGTGATAGCCTTTGGAGATGACAGGTTCTCTCTATTGACTCCGTCACCTCCAATACAGGAGTTCTAGCACAGCACTGTGCTGGAACTCCTGTGACACAGCACAGCTCTCCCCTCTCACTGTTTACACGGAGCGGCAGGGTTAGTTTTAACTCTGCCGCTCTGCTCCCTGCATCGGCGGCCAGTGAGGAGAGACTCGGCGGCCGGGGGGAAGACGGAACCAGAGGAGAGAGGTAGGTGTGGGGGGGGGAGGACGGACAGGCTGCACACATTTTACACGTGATCGCGGCGACATAGCTGCGATCACCTGTAAACGAACAATCGGCTTCCCCACACTACATTTAGTCCTGACTTCCCAGTGCTGGACTAAATGTAGAAGGCAACTTACCGCCCGGCGCCCGGAACTGTTATGTCGGGGTGATTCCACACCGCTGCCGCCCCTCTGAGCCCTGCCGCCCCGCGGCCTGGCCTCGGTGGCCTTGTGGGGAATCCCGGCCTGCCTGTCACTGCAGACAAGGGCTGAGAAGGAAGTCATCTGCCTGTGGAATTCAGTGCGGTTGATTCACTAAAGATATAGAGAATGTTCGCAACAATAAGTGGATGTTGACTTAGGGGGGCTATTCACAAAGTAGCCGAAGGATCCAGCCGTAGCTTCGGCTGATCCTTCCGCTCTCTTCGGCCCAACCGAAGAGCTGCTGCATGGGTCATTCACAATAGCCCGTACAGCAGCCGAAGGCATTTGCTTCGGCTCGACTGAGCCGAAGTGTCAGCTGAAGCAGGGTGGACGGCCTGCCGACGGTCGGCCTTTCGCCCCCCGCAAATGACAGGTCGGCGGTATTCTGTGTGCCAGCGGGGAGGAGAGAAAGCGTCACAGGCGGCTGAGCGCTGCGGGAGGAGAGCGCTGTGAGTGTCCAGCGTCTCTCCTTCCACACCGCTCAGCCACCTGTGATAGGCAGAGCGGTGTGTGGGCAGAGACTGCCAGTGCTGTCACAGGAGGCTGAGCTCTCCGCCCTGGACCACTTGACAGCGTGTCAGGATGGAGAGCGGGTACAAGCAGTCAGTGATCGCTGAGTGTTTGTACAGGACAGAGTATGGTTACCATATCCTCAATTATGAATGAATGGGAAGTGATCTACAGCACCTCTACATCACTTCCTGTTCGTTCATAATTGTGGTTATAGTAAACATACTCTGTCCTCATGTTATGAATGATCAGGAACACTCAGTATAGAGGATTGAGGACTCAATCTCTTTTGCTTTTTTGAAAGGGAAATATCAGGGGTCTACACCCCCAATATTTACCCCAAAGCCCCTAAAAGTAAAGTAAAAAATAAAAATATTTAATAGAAAAGAATAAAAATAAATATAGAAAATTAAAAAGTTTATAAAAAATAAATAAAAATAAAATATTTTTGAAAAAATTGAAATAAAAAACATTTTCGGTTTCGGCCTGACAATTTTTTAAAATTTTGGTTTCGTTTCGGTTTTAAAATGTCCATTTCGGTCCACCTCTGGTTCCTGGTATTGGTTCCTTGCTTTCATTGCTTGTCTAGTTACAAAGCAGACTGCAGACAAGCCGAGTGCAAACAAAGCAATGGCCTTGGCCTATAACGGCAGCTACGAAAGCAGAAGGAAAGAGAAAGCAGAGGTGAGAAGTCATGTTCACAGTTCTTTGGATCTCACCCTTAGCAGGGCGGAAGGTGAAACTTAACTTGTTTTGCAACGGTTCTGCCCTGTAAACTACAAAATAGTCCTAACAAGACACACAACGGCCAATGTGGACACTGGGGTGTTTGGCTGCCATCAGCGTTATATCGAAGGGTGCTGGACTGAAGCCAAGGCATGGGAATCAGAGGTAAGTGGACCTCATGGGTTGTGCAAAGTCCTTTAGTAGCATACACAGTGCGGTGACCCATAGCAAAGGTTGTGGTACATAATATTTCCTACAGATATCATATATTTCTAAATGGCCTTTAGTGGTGCAGCCAATCAGCAGGCTTTGGGGGGATGAGGGGGCTGGGGATCTGGTAAGCTGGTTGGGAAGATATGAAATATTTGAGGAACGTCCTGTTACATAGTCTTCCTCTTGGGCTTTTGCCTGGTGAGGATGCTCCTGTAATGTCTACCTTTCAGCCCTTTGGACCTAGAGGGTTGGAGTGATGCGAGGATCTCCCCACCTAGGAGGAACACTTGAAGATCCTGGCTGCCAGCGATGTTCTACTTTGGCACTCTTGGACCTTGGGGGTTGGAGTGCTGCAAATACTCCCACGCCTAGGAGGAACCCTTGAAGATCCTGGCTGCCAGGGATGTTCTACATTGACCCTTTGGACCTAGGGGGTTGGAGTGATGCAAGTATTTCCACACCTAGGAGGAACCCTTGAAAAACCTGGCTGCCAGGGATGTTTTACTTTGGCCCTCTTGGACCTAAGGGGTTGGAGTGATGCAAGGATCCCCACGCCTAGGAGCAACCCTTGAAGATCCTGGCTGCCAGGGATGTTATACTTTGGCCCTCTTGGACCTAAGGGGTTGGAGTGATGCAAGTATTTCCACACCTAGGAGGAACCCTTGAAAAACCTGGCTGCCAGGGATGTTTTACTTTGGCCCTCTTGGACCTAAGGGGTTGGAGTGATGCAAGTATTTCCACACCTAGGAGGAACCCTTGAAAAACCTGGCTGCCAGGGATGTTTTACTTTGGCCCTCTTGGACCTAAGGGGTTGGAGTGATGCAAGTATTTCCACACCTAGGAGGAACCCTTGAAAAACCTGGCTGCCAGGGATGTTTTACTTTGGCCCTCTTGGACCTAAGGGGTTGGAGTGATGCAAGTATTTCCACACCTAGGAGGAACCCTTGAAAAACCTGGCTGCCAGGGATGTTTTACTTTGGCCCTCTTGGACCTAGGGGGTTGGAGTGATGCAGGGATCCCCCCGCCTAGGAGTAACCCTTGAAGATCCTGGCTGCCAGGGATGTTATACTTTGGCCCTCTTGGACCTAGGGGGTTGGAGTGATGCAGGGATCCCCCCGCCTAGGAGTAACCCTTGAAGATCCTGGCTGCCAGGGATGTTATACTTTGGCCCTCTTGGACCTAGGGGGTTGGAGTGATGCAGGGATCCCCCCGCCTAGGAGTAACCCTTGAAGATCCTGGCTGCCAGGGATGTTATACTTTGGCCCTCTTGGACCTAGGGGGTTGGAGTGATGCGAGGATCTCCCCGCCTAGGAGGAACACTTGAAGATGCTGGCTGCCAGGGATGTTCTACTTTGGCCCTCTTGGACCTTGGGGGTTAGAGTGCTGCAAATACTCCCCCGCCTAGGAGGAACACTTGAAGATCCTGGCTGCCAGGGACGCTCTACTTTGGCCCTCTTGGACCTAGGGGGTTGGAGTGATGCAAGGATCTCCCCGCCTTGGAGGAAACCTTGAAGATCCTGGCTGCCAGGGACGCTCTACTTTGGCCCTCTTGGACCTAGGGGGTTGGAGTGATGCAAGGATCTCCCCGCCTTGGAGGAAACCTTGAAGATCCTGGCTGCCAGGGACGCTCTACTTTGGCCCTCTTGGACCTAGGGGGTTGGAGTGATGCAAGGATCTCCCCGCCTTGGAGGAAACCTTGAAGATCCTGGCTGCCAGGGATGTTCTACATTGACCCTTTGGACCTAGGGGGTTGGAGTGATGCAAGGATCTCCCCGCCTTGGAGGAAACCTTGAAGATCCTGGCTGCCAGGGATGTTCTACATTGACCCTTTGGACCTAGGGGGTTGGAGTGATGCAAGGATCTCCCCGCCTTGGAGGAAACCTTGAAGATCCTGGCTGCCAGGGATGTTCTACATTGACCCTTTGGACCTAGGGGGTTGGAGTGATGCAAGGATCTCCCCGCCTTGGAGGAAACCTTGAAGATCCTGGCTGCCAGGGATGTTCTACATTGACCCTTTGGACCTAGGGGGTTGGAGTGATGCAAGGATCTCCCCGCCTTGGAGGAAACCTTGAAGATCCTGGCTGCCAGGGATGTTCTACATTGACCCTTTGGACCTAGGGGGTTGGAGTGATGCAAGGATCTCCCCGCCTTGGAGGAAACCTTGAAGATCCTGGCTGCCAGGGATGTTCTACATTGACCCTTTGGACCTAGGGGGTTGGAGTGATGCAAGGATCTCCCCACCTAGGAGGAACCCTTGAAGAACCTGGCTGCCAGGGATCGTCTTCTCAAGTTAAGGGGCTTGTTCACACCAGGTGGATTGATCTGCATTGACCAACGCAAGGACTTTTTAAAATCAGTTGCTGTCTAGGGGCCCCGTTCGCATCACACCTGTGCGCTGGTCTACGTCGTCATTGCAACGCGCCTCAAAGTACAAAACAAGCACTTGGACCCCTGATGTGGCCGGTACAGAAAAGACTCAATGTGCATGTGCTTTTTTATGTGTGTTTCTATGTGCGTTGTGGTGTGAATGAGATCTCAGCTGGCCCTTTAAGAGGGGAACCCAGACAGACGATAAAGATGTTCAGAAGACCATACTGTGCTCTATGTAGAATCTTTGGGGTAATCTGAGCTCCCCCCACCCTCCTTCCTGTTCTCGATACACTAGTGCAAGAAAACTACAACAAAAAAATCCAACTGTGTCCTAGGTGCCCATCATTCTCTACACCTAGGACACAATATCTTAGCATCCAGGCTCACTGGTGCCTGCGCAGTTCATGGCAGTGTTCACGAATGTCTGACACATGTCAGCCCCTGCTGCTGCCTCTCACCTTGCTACAAAGTTACAATGTCCAGTCTGATCACTGGGGGAAGGGGAGACTTAGAAAAAGCTTCCCCCTGCCTGCAGCAGACTGATCACTGGGGGAGTGGAGTCTTTGGAAATGTTTCCTCCCACTTGCAGCAGACTGAATAGGATGGGGGGAGGGGAGACTGAGCAAATGCTCCCTCCTGCCTGGAGCAGACTCATCACTGGGGGAGGGGAGCCCGACAAAATGCTTCCTCCTGCCTGCAGCACACTGATCACTGGGGGGAGGGGAGACTGAGGAAATGCTTCCTCCTGCCTGCAGCACACTGATGACATCATCTGAGCCTAGGCAAAGTCACTAGGTTGAGATCAAGGATGGTTTTTAATGGAAAAAAAAATACTATTGCTGCATATTGTGACATATCCGGAGCTTATTCATGAAGGACAGGTCCTCTTTATTCCTCTCCTGAAAACTACAGGCGCCATCTT